>NW_004567119.1:13161279-13177833 GCF_000260355.1 Condylura cristata | reverse complement strand
ATGAAGTCAATCAAATCATGTAAATTTCACACCAAAATTGCAGAAATAAAATAAATGATACACATACCTAATCCTTGTTCTTATCTCCAACCTTTGGTCCCCAGCATAAGGAATTCTTCACAGACACAGCTCTACAGGCTGAACCCAAAGTGGAGTACACCTGGGACCACCACTGGCCCTTTCTCTGTGAAACTGTGGTAATTACCCATCACTCTCTACCCTTTCATGCATGATGGGATTGTGGGGCTTACCGTTCTAACACCCACCTGACATCCTGCTGGTCAAACCCCAGGCAAGGATTTCTAAACAGGATTTAACAACAAAATCTTGTTGGGAACATTTTAGAAAAGACCCCCATGGTCACCTGGATTCACTGACCCAATGTCAGGGAACAGCTTTCACAGTCTGCCAGGTGACAGATGCCCACACAGGGTCAGGCACTGGGGGCTTCTTGGGGCAATGTTCCCTCCCGGAGCAGTTTCCAAAAGTTCTCTCCAGGATAATGGAGGTCTCTAGCAAGATCCAGCTCTTATCTTAACTAAAGCTCAAATTTTCCAGCTGTTGCCGCCCTCATTGTGCCCACACCCCCTTTGCTTCCACTGCTGAGACTTTCCTATAACAATCATACAACTACCTCAAACAGACTGCAGGAAAGAGGTTGAGGGTAGAAAAGTGGAATTTTTTTGAATTATATGAATTAGGTACTTTCCAAATCTTATTCCATCCTTATAAGACCAGAGATGGTCTGTTCCAGCCTGATTTCATTTCTGGAATAAGAAGTGTTTAACATGTCAAAGGGGGATGTGGCAATTTGACTTCTACACTTGATCTTGGCAAAAGGCCGAGAAGCGATGTGGCAACTTGACTTCTAAAACTAGGAAATGGACTGAGGCAGCCTGAGTTCAGTAACGGCCAGCTAAGGCCCCAAGCTCTCGCATCATGGCGGGGCAGCTCCAGTAAACATGGCCCTGTGTGATCCCGTCCCAGAGCAATGACAAACGAATGACATGTTCCCACCCAGAAGGACAGAGGACTAGGCTTGGGGTATCTTTGAGACTCCTGGGAGGGCCCCCTAATCGGCTCCCCACTTCCAAATCACAGGTTGGGCAAGCAGGTGCAACTTGTCTGCCATTGGTCAAAAGACCCATGAAAATGCCAGGTTCCCTTCTAGGGCTGAGGAATAGTAGGACACGGTAGGTGGCTGTTTCCAGGGAATCGCTGCAGTGGCCGGAACTGAAGAGCAGTAAGTACCAGCCATCAACCAGCCGTTAACTTGCAGATGTGATTGCAGAACCCTCTGCCTGGAGACACCATGTGCCCATGTAGGAAGCACAGGGCTCTGTCCCTGGAGGCTGCCCACAGCGGAATAGACACTAATAACGTAATGATCTCTAAAAGACACACGGAGAAGACTCAGGCACGGTCCTTTCAGCACAGTAGGAGGCAATGGATTCGTCGAGGGCGAGAAAGGGATTATGTTTGAAAAATGTGTATCAGACCAATTCTAACCTGGGGACTAGGTAAAAATTTTGACTGACCAAAGGACTTGCTAAAACAGGCTCTGAAGATGTGATGGCTATTAAACTGCAGTGTAGACTATATTTGGGCGTGCCCTTTAGGCGCTGCGAGTCATTTCCTATAATGCTCATGAACCATTACTATTAAGACAAATCTTGAGTAGTATTTCTGGAACCCTGGGGTCAGAAATACTCAGGACACTAACGGAAGGAACGGGTTATTCGTGGACATCACAATTCCTTTGATTACTATTTCTCTTCCAAAATGCAGGAAAATTCCCCATTAGGCAAGACACAGATCCTCTTTCCTAAGACTGTAAACCACAGTGTAGCAGGTGGGGACAGGGCGAGGGGACGAGAGGGAGAGGGAGGAGACAATCAACAAGAATCTTACTGATACTGTCTCTCAAAATAATCCCAATACATAATTATACTAAAAGTACCCCCTTTCCATCGAGGAAGGGAGGACCCAAAGAGGAAAGGGAGAATAGCACCCCAAATGCCCCATGCGGAACTGTCTCCCAACCTACATCCTCTGGACCCAAGTCCCTCTTGCAACCACACATCCTGCTTGCCACCCTGCCAGGTCTCTGCTCCTGGATCTCAGCTTGCTGGAGTTTGGGTTCAGCCTTTATTCTGTCTCACAGCCAACGGTCAGCAGTGCCACCCTCTTCAGACGACTTAGCTCTTCAGGGTTGAGTCGCCCCCAGGAGTCACAGAAACTCACCTAAGAGGCCCCCTTGATTCCTCACTGAGCTTCTCCTTCATTTGCTTCTTCAGAATCCCCAGGAAATAAGGGCGGCTGCAGAATCGTGGTCAGGGTTTCATTCTGGCTGGAGGACGAATCCCGAACTCCAAGGCTGACACCAGCCCCGCTTCCGCATTCTGTCTTTGACACTTTTCGTATAAGCTCAGAAGAGGAAGATAACTTAGGGGTTGGATCTGTAACTGCTACAATGGAAGGTGGCTTGGGGAAATTGTTGACACTTTTTCTTATAAGCTCAGAAGAGGAAGGTAATTTAGGGGTTGGATCTGTAACTGCTTGGGGAAAGAAACTATGCCCTATCCTCAAAAGTTGGAACCTAGAATCCTTTGAGTCAAATTAATAACCAAATCCAACAACAATTCAGATGTCTTTTCTTTATGACAATAGGCAATGGTCTTACTTTAGTTGAATATTTTCTCTACAATAAACCAAATTATTGCTTAAAAAAAGACTAATAAAAAGTGTGTGAAGTAAGTCGTTTTTTCTCCTAAGGTTTCTGCTATATCTTCTCCTGGAAAAATAATCATGTTCTCTACATTGAACTACCTCTTTCTGTTTTCCTGTCCTTGAGGAAAAATAAGTTTGAGTGCCATAAATCACAAGAACTTAACAGGTCCCCAATTTAATTTTAACCACTGCTTTACATTTGCCTTACCAAAATCTCCAGCCAGGAAAACTCTGATAGAATTTTGAATGTATATATTAAAATTAATAGTGTTCTCACCATGTCCACACATGAATATATTCAAGTAAATCAGAATATCAAACTCAAAATTCATCGCTTTTCCTTTTCCTTTTTTTGCAAACTTATAAATTAATGTTAGTGCTACCTTAGCACACTCAATCTTGAGATATGTCCCAAATCTTCTCCACTTTAGTGAAATACTCCTGAGTATAAGCTCAACTTAATTAAATCGCTTGACCTTTACATGCTTAAAAAGAAAAAAAAATACCTGATTTTTCCATGTCTGATAGTTCACCTTTATTTCCAATTTTATTTTCTCACCAGTGCTGACTTTTTCAGGTTGTGGTTTTCTTAGTTCTCCCAAGAATCTAATTGCTGTTAGGAGTTGCACCAAAGGTAAATGCAAAAACTATACTGATGAAGACCAACAGGTACGTTGGCCCTGACTCTTGCCTATGGGGAGAATGTATAGAAGTTTCTAAAACCCCACTCATCTTTGATGCTTTAATGATTTTCTCAATGAATCATGACATGCTCTTTCCTCACCTATGTTCTTTTTCTTTTACAATCATATAAGTGGACAAACTACCTTCACCCAAGTCTGCAAGACACAGGTAGAGCCTGTTCATATCAGTAGTGTTTTCTCTAAAGTGAAATATCAGCTTTCCTCTCACTATCTAATGCAGAGAGAACAGCGTTCCTTGTTGGCCTGTGTCTATCCTAGTTTAACCCGGCTCCCTTGACCTGATTCACCCCCTCAGTCCTGGGCACCTGGCAACACAAAAGAATCAGCATTCTAAACTTGGCAGCAATATGACATGAGAAAGTGTCTATTTAGCCATGTTTCCCTGGGTGCGTGACTTGGCCGTGAAATTAGAATAACCAAAGATCTCCAACCAGGCACACACATGCCAGCTTCCAGGCACCAAACATGACGTATTATAAAAAACCATGGCCGGGCCTGCTCGAGAGCAGTTATGCCTGCTCAAAAAGTGAACCCCAAAAACTAAAACACAGGGGACTTTTGTCAAGATCTATCTCTGCGTCATAATGCAGAAGCTATTCTGATCATTATTATGAATTGCTTTAAGAATGACATCAAGTTTGATCTGAAACAGAGACTTGATGTTTGTGCCCCTCTCATTATTTTAAGTCACTACTAAGGTTTAATGATGATGGAGTAGGCACCAATGAAACAATATTAATAATGGTACTATTTATTTAATGTCTTAAAGGAAACGATAGTGTTTTTGTCCTCATAGATATAAAACAGCAAGGAAATCATCTGAACATTTATTTAGATGTTTAAGGCAATCATATTTGTTAACTAGAGGTGCTGTGTACAGTGAGGGGCAGACTAAGAAGCAGTCGGGTATATTTCCTGTACTCAGTTTCCTTTATGCCAAAAAATATTGTCATATCTTATAGATAAATTAGCATATGTCAAACCCAGTGCGCCGTAAGCCCTCAGTAAATGAGAGTGACTATCATTATCGTTGCATCAGTGAAACTCAGTCTACGATTCTGCAGCCTGTCCTTACTTCCTTGGGATTCAGAAGAAGAGCATCAGGAGAAGCTCGAGGAAGAATTGAGGGGATCCCCTTAGGTGAGCTTCTGTGACTTGTGGGCGGCTCAACTCTAAAAGGCTAAGTTGTCCCAAAGAGGGTAGCACTGCTGATCACGCACGCCTGTTGGGAAAGACAGAGGTTATGCAGTGGAGAAAGGCTGACGCAAACTCGAGCTGTGTGTTTTCAGCATGGTGTGTCTGCAGCCACCGAGCTGGGCAATTCCCGTGGGTCATTAGCTCCAAGGGCGTTAACCCCCCAACTGTTTTGGGCCCAGTGCAGGCAAGAACTGACCGTCTCCCAGCTTAGAGAAGTCTTTGAAGCAGAGAAATAGAGTCTTCATTAACTCCATTCTATCAAACATGGTGGCATGTATCCATAGCTCAAATAAAATGTCCGTCTTAAATTACTATCAAATTTTATGTTGTGATTTTTTTGTCTCATATTTTTTAATGATTTTTTTTTCCTTGAGCCTTACATATTTTTGAACGTTTCAAGTATTTTAACTGGATTTAACTGCCCTGGAAAGGCTGCAAAAACTGCTCAATAGGAACATGCCGTTACAACTCACTGAAAACACTACTTGTGGCTACACACTGAGAATTCAAATTATCTGAAATCAGCATCGCAAGCCCCAACCCTAGCAGTAACCATTCCCCAAGCAAATGGCCTGAGGCAGGCACCTCCCCGGAGCAAGAAGAAAATAGCCACATCCACTAGAAGAGCAAAGGCAGAAAAGAATAGAGTCGGTGGTTTACTAGTTTCCCCTAATAAAGACACAACTATTTCTCAGTAAAATGAAATTTCCCAGTAAAAAGAAATGATGCAGATTATTGATGGAATCATCACCATCCATTTAGTGTCTCATACGTGTTCAACATCCGATTCCAAACTGTGGGTTTATATTTCCAAAGTAATCTCTCTGTGATTGCTGGTTCTTGTTTTTTGTTTTTACTTTTCCAAATTAATCTCCTGGAGTTTGGCCGTATCTGGTGTATTTTGCACGAAGAGTCTACCAAGTTCAGCTTCAGTTTGCTTTGCACAGAAGAGAGAACCTAAAAGATGGAGATGAAGCAACTGAAGACACAATCTGTGTTTTTATTATTTTTCTCCTAAATCTGTTGTAGTTTCACCCCATGCCTGTATGAAAGGGAGACATCACAGTTCTAAAGTCTTGCCCAGATCCTGTCTCCCTTACTTCTGCCAAATCACTGCTGTAACAGGGTGGTCCCTAGGGAAAAAGGAAGTTCCAGGTTCCCTGCCCCACCCAGAAGGAGGGTGGAGTTGAGCAGAGAAAAAGGAGAGAAGAGAAGGAATCAAGGGGAGAAGAAAAGAAGGAAGCTGGATGGAGAGCCAGAAGGAGACCTGAGGAAGCCACACGGAGCAGGGAACCTGTGAAGAAACTGCGTGTTTCTTGACCCTGGACTGGTTGAAACAAATGTGGGTGAGAGACCCGTGGGGAGGTGACTGTGGCAGTGTTATATTGGTTTTGATTTTGCTCTTTTCCTCCCAGACTTGTCTGGTCATTTCTGACCCTTTTCTATGGGTCCCAGCCAGAAGGTGCTTTAGTCTTGTGGCGGCTTTCAGGCCTTGCTTTGGGCCAATCCCTTTTGGGTAGACTTGTGCCCATGAGGGGATGGGTCACTTTAGGTATTTAATTTAGAAGTTATATTCTTTGTCTTCTGTGTTGTACACTTGTAACTGGGTGGTCCCTAGGAGAAGGGAAGTTCCAGGTTCCCTGCCCCACCCAGAAGGAGGGTGGAGCTGAGCAGAGAAAAAGGAGAGAAGAGAAGGAATCAAGGGGAGAAGAAAAGAAGGAAGCTGGATGGAGAGCCAGAAGGAGACCTGAGGAAGCCACACGGTGCAGGGAACCTGTGAAGAAACTGCGTGTTTCTTGACCCTGGACTGGTTGAAACAAATGTGGGTGAGAGACCCGTGGGGAGGTGACTGTGGCAGTGTTATATTGGTTTTGATTTTGCTCTTTTCCTCCCAGACTTGTCTGGTCATTTCTGACCCTTTTCTATGGGTCCCAGCCAGAAGGTGCTTTAGTCTTGTGGCGGCTTTTCGGGCTTTGTTTTGGGCCATTCTTTTTTGGTTTGCTTTTGCCCACGAGGGGATGGGTAACTTCAGGTGTTTGATTTAGAAGTTAAGTTCTTTGTGTTCCGTATTGTATATTCACTGTATTAAAGTCCCTTTTTATTAAAGTTTTATATGTTTTGTCTTGACGCAGCCCATGGCAGATCCCACTTAGAGCCGGCAGGTTTGGGGCTTCATGAGTGTCCCTCTCTCCCTGTCCTGTAACAGATTTGACATCAGTCTATAACAATATCAATTAAGTGGATTCGACCAAGATTTTTTTCTTTTTTACGAAGTAAGAACCTTCAGAATGCAAAACAAGTCGCAAGTACATGGATTATTTCAGAAACTTGCTTGTTTAATATCATGGATGTAAAACATTAGTTTCAGGCATACAATATAATGGCCCATATTGTGCAATGATCACTGTAAGCCTTTTCATCAAGCCTACATTAAATTACAATTTTTTGTTTTCATAACAAGAACTTTTAAGACTTACTCTTTTTGCAATTTTTAAACAGACGATGAGGTTTTATTAACTATTAGAACTTGCTTTTATTGCAGCTAATGTGAATAAAACTGCAATAAACTTAGGAGTGCAGATGTTTTTTCCAAACCCTGATTTCATTTCTTTGGAGAGAAACCAAGAAGTGGGATTGCTGCATCATCTCATAGTTTTAATTTTAATTTTTTTACGGACCCCCATACTGATTTTATAAACCTGCAACAGTTCACACTCCTACCAACAGTGCACACACTTGTAACAGCATATTTATTGACAATAGCCATCAAGGAGATGTTAAGTCATCCCTCATTGTTGCTTTAATTTACATTTCCCTGAGAGTTGAGCCTTTCATATGCCTGTGGCCATTTGTTTGTATTCATTGAAAAAAAGTCTATTCATGCTCCATTGTTCACTCAAGCCATGTGGGGTTTTCTATTGTATGTGAATCTTACATATATCAGACAGTAACCGCTTCTCAGAGATATAATTCGCAAATATATTCTCTCATTCCTCAGGTTGCCTTTCATTCTGTTGATTCTTCATGGTTTCCTTTACTGAGCTAAAGTTTTTTCAGTGGATGCGATCTTCTTTTATTTTTACTAATATGGCCTGTTTTTGGTGTCATCTTCTCTCCCTCTCTCTCTCTCTCTCTCTCTCTCACACACACACACACACACACACACACACACACACTGTGCGGACCGAAGCCAGAAACCTCATATTCTCTAAGGGTGCAAAACCAAGAAGCCCTGAAGGAGTGCTACACATGGCCAACGGAATAAAGTCAAATAGTGAAAATAGTGAGTAGTTTGCATGTCAGGGCTCCTGTCTGCAAGCATTTATTTTATCTCCACAGACATCTTTACTTGCTACTTACATCTGGGTGGGGTCCCCAGCCCCCATGGTCTGCTGTCGATCTTCAGCTTCCTCCCTGGTGTCAAAATTAAACAGAGCAAGAGCCGGGGTCCCCCACAGTTGTTGTTCAGCGTCACTCACTCTTCAGTGTCTCACACTGCAGGTAACCCACCTCCAAAGTGTCCTTTTAAAAAACAGGAAAATAGGGGCCTTTCCATGGCAGTGCAGCTGGTTAGAGCACCGCTGTGAAGCTCTCTGAAGGCCACTGCAACACAAGTTCGATTCCTGGCCAGGGAGCTGACCCACATGGCGTGGCAGACCTCTCCTGGCCCCTGTCCGCTGCTCCCCTCAGCAGTGTATTTCAGTACATCTGCCTGTGTTGTTCCCCACTCTGTCTCTGGTGACTATTCGCACCCACCACACCTCTGGCCTAGACCCCAGTTCTGCAAACATAAATAAATAAATCTTAAAAAAAAAAAAAAACAAGAAATGAAACAGGAAAATAACCTTAGAAATCAGTATTTGCAATCGCTTCCCACCTCATTTTCCCACCCGTGCAATAGTAACAGCGTTCCCGCTCTTTGCTGAGAACTGAAGAGCCTCCTTCCTGCTGCCTGAGCGAGCTGTGGACTCTGCCCGGAGCACTAAGCTTGATTTCCTCAGGACATCGTGTGCCAATTAGTCATTACAGGCTTGAGAGCACAATGGCACAATGGGTACAAAGCATCCTTTCTGCCTTCTCATTTTGATTCAGTGTGTCAAATATAAAATTTGCAGCGTACTTTCAAGTGAAGTTAGATAATCTAAGGCAGGGGTGGAGAGCAAGCTATGACACAGTCTGACTCAAACAAATTCTCCCTTCTTCTGATACTTGCTATTACGCTGCCCTGATACACTCCATCTCTCTCATTCTGTCTTAAAATTAAAATAAATTTAGAAGGGCCAGATAGGACATGTTGATGTAATACTGTGGTGCCGCTTTTTATTTGAATAGCTCTGAACACATTATACAGCATTATTAGACACAAGTTATGGACTCTGAGAGCTGAAAGAGAATCTCAGAAATGACTTGAATTAATCTTACACACTCCTGTGATTCTGACAACAGTCCTATGACATTTTCAGTAAATATTATTTCCATTTGTAGAGCCCTGGGAATACACACACTTTTCTAGACCACAGAGTTTAAAAGTAGGAGAATTAGAAGTATCCCCCAGGCTTCTGAATCCTGATCCCCAGCTCCTAAAACAACAGGCTGTCACTCCGCTAACTGCTGATGCTACTACCTCCGGGAGTCTTCTAGAAAAAGAGTTTTATCTCTCCAAATGGCCATCTATTGGTTACCATTGTAAATACTCATCATTCTGTCTTAAATCATTACACTTTTGCATGCTTGCAGAAAGTAATTTTGTGTTCCCTTTAAAGAAAGACTTTGTTCTATATTGTTCCAAAATTCAACAGAAAATGATGATAGAAATTTGACCAAAAGAAAAAAAAAAGTGATGAAAAATGCTGAACTAACTAAAAGTTTAAATGTTTGCTCTAGAGAAAAACACACTTGCGTCCATGTCTCTTCTGGAATTATGAAATAACCAGTGACACAGTGTCAAATGCTGGTGCCCATTGGCACCTGTTCTTCTGCGATCACCCATTTCCCACTGGTGTGCAGGTCCTACCGCTCCTTACAAGGGGCCATAAACACGTCTGCACAGGTACGTTACTTTCTCATTTATGGTAGACAGTAAAAATAAAGCTGATCATTCCTGCCCCTCTCCTTCTCCTGCATGAAAATGTCAGAGCTGTGACAGCAGTAGCTCAATCCTCTAGCACCTTATAATCCCTTATAGGAAATTCTGCAGTATAAAAAGAAAACAACCCAAGAATGAATGATCCGGGGATGACTGAAATAACCAAGACGTCTGAGGTGGGCTCTCCAGCTCATCATCTTATCGTTGCTAATCTTGGCATGTCAGCAGCCACAGCTCTGGGGAAACTGCCCAGGCGAAGCCATCTCCCCAGAGCCGGCTGGCCCTAATCCACCAAGCCAGGGTTGTACTGAGACAAAGTTAATTAGGGCCTAACGAAAGGTTATTAAGTCCTGTGAAGTTAAATGTGGATAATGCGTCTCTGCTGAAAGAGGAGTCCTCTGTCGCTTTCCCAGGGTTCTTTGTGAAGAGGCAGCGAGCGATCACCTGGTAAGCAGGAGTCTGACCTGTTTGGGTGAGCTATCACCTGGTCAGCAGGAGTCTGACCTGTTTGGGCATATCAATACACAGGTTAGTGATCGTGACAGACACCAAAAGATGTGAGATGGGAGGATATTTATATAGTGATAGAAGGAAACTAGATCAGAAAATAAGCACCCCAAAGGACACTTAGAACACACAATCCAGGCCTCCGTGGTGGTGCAATGGGTTCAAGAGCAGCACTAAGACCTATCACAGCCACTGCAGCACCTTTTTCATCCCCAGCCAGGGAGCTGACCCACATGGAGCAGCAGACCTCTCCTGGCCCGCCCGCTGCTCCCCTCAGCAGTGTACTTCAGTATATTGCCTGTTCTGCTCTCCACTCTCTCTGGTGAATGCCCTTGCTCCCCTACCTCTGATCTGTCCCCCAGTTCTGTATGTATAAATAAATAAATCTTTAAAAAATATATATGACCCATTAACAAGAGAACGGATCTTTTAAAGAATTATCTTAGGCTTGGTTTGGAGTATGTCAACACATTTCCAGCAAGTTCTGGTTATGAAAGCACATTCGGAGTTAGAAAGCGCTGTCATGGAGTGGTTCCACCCTCTGGTGATGTGATCTAATGAAATGGGTTATAAATCGGAAGAAAATTAGGAATGTTTAAAGCTTCCCACGTGAGTCTAATGTGAAGTAAGGCTCAGACTGCACTGAAAATTACTATCATAAATCATATCCCATTTTTCTATTCAATTAATGTGGCAAACACCAACCTGGGGGTGGGGTGGGAATATGGGGTATTGATAACCTGAGCCCCCAGCCTTGCCAGTCTATTTAGAGACTTGGGAGCGCACAGCCAAAGTAGAAACTAAGAGGTACTAGCCAACAAGTACGTTCTCCCTGCACAGAGACACCACGTCTCATTGAACTCACAATCTCAATTTTGTGACCGCTTCCCTTGTGATTCCAGATGACAGCACTGAAGCACAAATATGTGTCCCACCTTTGTCCACATCTCAGCTTCCTCCATCACCAACCTGGTGTTCTCCAGAATCCCTGAGAACCTTCAATTTCTGTGGGAATATCCGTAAACAAATGTTGTCACAACTATAACTTGCTCAAGTACTATTTCATACTGGGGTGAAAGCTAGAAAACTGTAGGTACATTGCGTTATTTTTCAAGCAAAACCAATGATAGACACTACTCAAAAAAATCCTTGTACTTCAAAGGATTTACCATTTCCTTCTACCTATGGGTTTAACAAGTAATTGAGACCCATCTGCAGAATATGACACCAAAAAGAAAACACCAAGTGAATTAATAACAAAATCCAGGGCAGTGTATATTAGAAATATACACCCTGGAAGGTGCTCAGGAAGAAAATTTAGTACAACATGTCCCCTCCAGGAGACTGGGTGATTCTATTTTCCAGAAACAGTGATGCAACATTAATTAGTGTAAGATAAAAGAATCATATTACAATGATAACTAGAAAATGGAAGACATGGGAATTATTTGAACTTCATAATAAATAGCTAGAATAGTTTGATTAGATAGATTGGATAAAACATTGTTCTCAAAGGAAACACAAACGGAAGTGTTTAGTCTAAGCCCTGAGTATAAAGTATTTTAAAAAACAAAGAAAAATTGGATATATTTTCCAGAGGGAAGCTTATTTTAAGTATCTCCTGCCATCGCAAGACCTATTGCCTAATTATGAGTCAATTCCTTTGTGAATCTTATAGGGAACTTGAGACACTTGTAGGAAGGAAGAGAAAAATAAAAGGCACAGAGAGAAATAATTTACAGATAAATGCTTTATTTCCTTGATGTCAGTCAGCCTCACAGAAACTACTCAGGTCTCTCTAGAGAGATCCATGATGCATTCATCCACCAAACAGAAAATGTACGGGGTGCCTACAAGGTGATTCTACTTATCACCGAGATAACCAGTCCCAACAAGACTCGTGACTGTCCTGCACCTGTAGCTCTCAGCCTGGTGGGGACAGGACCTTTGATCACAAGAAACAGAGCACACGCTGCTGGGCAAGGACAGGTAGCTAAAGAAAGGCTGAGAGATGTCTTGAAGAGAAAGACAGCATTGAGGAATGCAAATGAAGAGGGAAGAAACTTCCTGGCAGAGATCACTAGTGAACGCACCGGCCCTGAGGTCTGGGGGAGTGTGTTCCAAGGACAGAAACCCAGGGGCTGAGGGTACAGCATTGTGGTGCGTGAACAACACTGTGGAGACTAAGCAGGAAGGCAGAAGCCAGACCAGATGCAGACATTGGGATCGGACTTTGGGGTTTTTTAAATGTGTCCTGGGGAAGTCCAATGTCCAGTCAGTTTCTAGAACAAGGGAGTAGTACTGTAATAGACTATACTTTTTTCTTTTCAACCAAATTGCCATTTATAAACTTAATCTATCATATCATTTCTATACAGCAGAACCCTAAACCACACATCAATTTAGATCAACTCAACTTAATGGAATTAAATTGGCAATTGGAATTCGGGATCTAAAGATCTGGACCCTCATGCACAAGAGTGGAGGTGGGAACAGAACACCCTCAGCCCTGCATTTGTGCAGGGCACCGACTTCAGTGTGCACATGGGTCGCAACAGCAGAGGTGAGAGCAGGGTCAGGAGTGACAGTGACAGTCTGAGTTCGGCGGTGTGTGCTCTTCACCTTGTCTCACTGAGTGTGAAATCCAGGCATGGGCTGGATGGCCCCTCCCACAAGCACCACCAGACACCAAGGGAGACATTTTGATCAGAGAATGATGAATTATTGTCCACCCCCCAAATGAAGAAGTAAAAGTTTGAGATGGTCAAATGGTAGATTTTCAGTTACTCCCACCAGCATCAAATATGCAATAATTACTGTTATTTTTAAAATACCTATAACTCATATCTTCCTCTAGCTCCTGCCACTTTTTCTCTGCTCCCCAGTACATAGAACTACTTGAAATAGAGTTTCCACCGTAATTACAGGCTGATAAGCACCATATTAACTCTGGAGTTTGAGAAAATGGTATCTGTGCCTGGAAAAGAAAAGATCTCTGACTTCAGGTTTTAGTAAGGGCGAAATGAAACTTCTAAGACTATTTTGGATTCTATAGTTCTCCCACTAGCTAAAAAGATACATATAGGCCTTTTTACTATAACTCATTCTTTACTTGCCTTGTTTTCCCTTCTATATGCAACATGAAGGCTTTGATAAGGCTTTGTTGGTAGCATATACTCAGAAAGAAATGTGCTGCTGCACAAATGACTCAATGATTACTTCTAGATTGTTGTAAGCCTTTGGAGTATCTCTTCCAGTTGAAAATTTAGTTTTGAATTTTTTTTTTCAAGGAACTGATCAGCAGCTTACCAGTGGGTAGTTACTACAAGAGATGATTCAGAACGTGCCTTTGATCCATTCACCACGGGGCACCTCACATGCACACACTAGTCAAGGCTCTGGGCATACCAAGTCCAGATAGGTTAAATCTGACCTCACGGGGTTTCCATCTTAGTGGGGCAGACAAAAATATGGAAGTGCATCAACTAATGTCAGGCAGAAATAATGATGATGAAAAAAAGTAAAATCCTACATGAGTTGGGGGTTAGCATTATTCTCTTTGTATAATACTCCTTTCGAAAAGGCATTTTCTGGTACAATTCAAAAGTAGCTACCCAAACCCAAAGCATCAGCACCCACAGAAAATAACTGAGACTCAATATTGCAAAACTAGATGTAATGACGCAAAGATAAACTGCCCAGATACAGTAACAACGAAATAGGTAACTACGGATAGAGACTCAACAGAAGGACTTTTTATAAGAAAGGCAATTGATATTGCTGAAATCCAGTAAATGAGAGCTCATAAACAATTTTTGTGAGACTTGTGAATGACACTACAACAGATGTCTTCCCCCAACTTATTAGAGTTCCCCTAATTTCCTACAAACTCTTAACTACGTTTACAATGTTAGCTACTTGAAATCCATATACACCTTTTAAGAAGGAAAGGGAAAGAGCTGACTGGTTTTCTGTCTGGCTTATCACACTTGGAAGTTTACTTCATTCTAATTCTGAATCTTTCTTTCACAAGCTAGGGATGAGAATACTATATACCTCACTCTCAAAGTCAGTAGGTTACTTCAGCAATACAAAGATGTCGCCATCTTCCAAGTGCTTGCCAAGTACCACCACGGACACACACTACAATGTCTCCAGGTCAGCCCCACATGGCAGTCATCCATGCACCTTCCTGCCTTACTGGTAAGCACGGCAGCCAACACTAACCCACAGAGGCGCAGGGCTGGCTCCTGGGTCCACTTGAGGTGTTTCTCAAGTGTTTTGCTTTTTTCCCTTTTTCCACCTCCTGACCCACTTTGAGACCAGTCTCAGTTCCCAAACAGCAGTACTGTGGCCGCACGGGGATGGCAGCTGGGCAGGCTCAGGAGCTGAAGGGAGAGATTTCACTCAGGTGAGAGGCCGTGGAAGCAGCAGCCCAGGCTCCCAGGCCCAGGGCGAGTTTCTGTTTTTCCTTTATTCCTTTTCCCTCTGCTGCTCCATCCGAGTGCAGAAGCACTGCATCAACTGTGTCTCCGCTGGAAAGCCAGAACCCTGAGGGCAATCTTTACTCTAAGCCACAAATGAGGTACTAAAGCAGCCCTCCCTCCCCACACCAAGTCAGGGAGAACCCTAGAAAGCAGAAAAATGGGGAAAAGTATAGACCCCAAAAAGTATAGGAAAACTTTATAAAGTCTATGCAATATCTTCCAGAAAAGAGTATTTCCCAATTCATTTTATGAGGTTAATATTACACTGATATCAAAGCAAATCAAAGATATTGCAAGAAAATGAAACTAAGACCAAAGTTCATTACGAACATAGAGAAATCCTCAGTAAGATATTAACAAATTGAATTCAATATTTATAAAGCATCTAAATGGAATTGATGCCAGGAATGCAACATCTGAAAAATCAGTTGATGTAGCTCATTGTCTTAACAGACTAACGAAAAACTACCATGATTACCTAAATAGAGAATATATGATGATATTTTAACATCTATTCTTTAAAATGTCACTGCTGGCTCTCCCTGGTGGCACAGCGGGTTAAAGCACAGCACTAAGAGGCTAAAGCCACTTCAGCATGAGTTCGATTCCCACCTGCCCCGGAGGTGGCGCAGCAGACCTCTCCTGACCGTCCACTGCTCCCCTCAGCAGCGTACTTCGTCCATCTGCCTGTTCTGCTCCCCACTCTGTCTCTGGTGAATCCTCTCACTGCCCCTGCACCTCTGGCCTGTACCCCAGTTCTGTATGCACAAATAAATACATCTTAAAAAAATAAAGTCACTGCTAACTAAGAAAAGAAGGTGCATCGTTAGCCGGATAAGGGACATCTATAAAAACCTACAACTAATATCAAAATGAATGGTAACATACATCTAAAGAGGTATGACCCTACACTTCTAAATTATATACAGAGTTTTAAACCAATGTACTTTAATAAAAAAATTATTATTTAAGGAGGGAAAGGGTTTAACCACAAAGAGACAGTAAGAGGGAGCATTATGAAACTGTTTGGTAGGTGATGATTGCACTACTTTTAGGATATCAATTATAAAATGAATTTTAAAATAAAAATAAATTAAAAATGCTGAAGTGTTTATGGCTACTGGCCAAAGGGGGAATGAGGAGAAGAAACACCCCATGGAAAAGAAATGTTTCTCTCTGTTCATCATGTACTATAGTTCTCACCAATGTATACAAGGTAAGAATAGGAAGAACCATCTTCTTCATTAAATTCTTATATTGATCTGAGTTTAAGTATTCAGAATGTAGGTGGGTTAAGCGTGACATTTAAACTCTAGGGACAGTTGCCTTGATCAAGAATGCAGAGTCTAGAATATCTCACATCTTCAGAGGTATGAGGCCAGATCCCCACACCATATTGCACAATCTGGTGCACAATATCATAGACTATGGTCAATGCCACAAAAAAATAATACAGTAATAGCAATAAATACATTAATAAGTAAATATTAAAAATAAAGCCAAATAAATAAAAATAACAGTGGAAAAACTTATTCGGAGACCATTTCATAAATTTGTTTAATCACTAGGAAAAAAAAAAAAGAAGTCACTCACTGGTTAAAGAAAATGGAGTCTTGCAACTCACTGAAATTTGCTGAGCTATTGCAAGCTATCTGTATTTGGCAATTTCCTCTTTAAAAATACATATTCAATGTGTTGATTTCTAGAACTCCTGTCATCCACTTGGTATTTGGTGATTATGTAATTCCTTTTGTTGAAGCAAATCTCATATGTGTCATCTGCTTTGAGCTCGCACAATGGCTGCTTTTTTCATTATACTCTGAAATAAAGACTCTCATCACAA
>NW_004567119.1:13160506-13161179 GCF_000260355.1 Condylura cristata | reverse complement strand
TTTATAACCAATAACAGAAAAAAAAATCAGTGCCATCAGTCTGGCAGATAGCAATAATTTTCCTATCTGCTGTAGTGTCTGCAAATGAAACAAATTTTGTTGAAGCAAATCTCATATGTGTCATCTGCTTTGAGCTCGCACAATGGCTGCTTTTTTCATTATACTCTGAAATAAAGACTCTCATCACAAGGTGATATATTAGTGCTATGCTATCCCGCACACTGAAGCACTCCCCCAGCACAGATTCCTGCTATCTCATGCAGCGCACACTCTCCATCAGAAATTGAATTTGCTCAGCCTTACTAATAGTTTAGAAAGCTAATGACAAGAATATGTTAAACTTCTCATTCTCTTTAGATTCTGACTGAGCAGTTGATGTATACCGTACAGAGCTAGTCAGATGAAAATAGAACAATAAGCAGTGTAAATCTGGGGCAGTAATATAAAAAATAGAAAGAATAAAGGGTTCTGCGTGGTCAACTAATACAGCAGAAAGATCTATATTCTAGAAGTTGCTATTATAAGTACTTCTTTTATCTTATGTTATTCATATGGATACTTAGGTGATTAACAGACTATCAGATATAGGTCTTTATAACTAAAAAACATCTTGACTAGTACATAAATCTCAGAAATTGGCTCTTGGTACTTTTTTTTTTTTTAAAGATTTATT
>NW_004567119.1:13139570-13160255 GCF_000260355.1 Condylura cristata | reverse complement strand
TAGACACACAAAATTCTCCAGTTGGAAATATATGCGCATATATAAACATACAGGCATATAGGTGTACTTATGTACACAGATGTGGGTGTGTATATTTTTACTTTTTTTAAATATATTATATGTGTTTACTACACTGCCTGGTAAAAGAGTGAAGTGCAAGTTTTGTGAAAGAAATATCTTAAGAGGCGTTCCAAGGAGGAATCTAGAAGGAAGTGAGAGAAAAAGCTAACACACTTAAGGGAAGCTCAGCGAAGGAGGGATGATCCCTCCAGGAGGCAAGAGGGCCGGGTTTTATGCCCTCGTGTCAGTCAGTCTCGGGGAAGGATCTGTAGTAGAGGGAGGAGTGAAAAAAACAGGCAAAAGCACCCAGCTGAGATGGCTCCCATTTGCCCCAGAGCGAATTCTCTGGAGAAGGCCACTGCTGGCCAACGATGCAGAAGCCAGGAGTGGATGCTGCAGACTGGTGATGGGTGAGGCAGCAGAAGCATCCAACTCAACCCACTGGTGGTAAAACAACTATTGAACCCCAACCACACATCAAGTAAAATAAAATAAGTCAAGAACAAGTAGTTGAACTCAAAAATAGTGTGTATAAGGTTGAAATATATTTGGAATAGGCACAAAAAGGCTTTCTCTAGGCCTCCTGGTCTTTCCACTAGGTTATTGTTCCTGCCTGTCACATAGGAGGAGAGCAGGGACTGTGGATTAGTTATTTGAGCTATTTACTGTTTCCAGAAAAATAATCTATCACTACATCATCCAAATAGGTTTCCACAGATTTTCATAGTTTCTCTGAACATTCATGAGCATCACAGGGCATCGTCGCTATGTGACTGGCAATGATAGGCAAGCTTCTGGAATCCCGCGCTCCCTAGGAAAGTGTTTTAATGTGGCACTTGTCGCTCCTTCCTGATTAACCTCTTTTTCTAATGTGTTTTTGGAGCTTCCTGAAAAACAACAATACCTGAATACAGGTGGATTTAACTTACAGAAGCCTGAACACCTCATCTGCATTCATTAAGTGTCACAATGTTAGAAGATAAAAATATTAATGGAATGGAAATATAATAATGTCATTATTATGACCATTTGTTGTGTACACCAGGGTCCTATCTGCTTGCTCAATTTACTAAGCTAATTTCGTATAAAAGCATTAAGGGACATTTAGGAACTCAAGAATCTAAGAAGTCTAGAGAAATGAGTGATTCACTGCCAAGATGAGTGAGTCAGGCTCTGTGCTTCTTTCTGCATGAGATAAGTCATTAAGAAAGGAACGTTCATTTTAAATTGGAGTCATTTCCACAACAGTCTTTTCAGGCACCCAAAACTCCTGCTGGTTTTTTGAAAAATTGTATCCTGGGCACCTTCCCCTTCCTTGCCACTAGGAAGAGGAAATTGCTAACAATATTTCTATACCCCAGAAGTAATTTGGATTCTTGTTTGTTTTATTTACTTTCATGAAAATCATGTTGTGTGTTAAATTATTCTAGTGCCTGTTGTAATGTGTTATAAAACTCCAACTTCTAAGACTGCTCACATTCTAGTTTCAAGTAAAGTTTGTGCTGGACCTTCTGTAATGAACAGGGCTGATGGGTTTGTTATGTTTGAACTTCGTTTTATTATTTTTTAATCATCTTTACTTGCATATGTTTTACATCAGATGTGGTTCCCATAGAATTTCTACCACTGATTCACCTGTGCACCAGTCCCTTGGTCCCTTTGAAAGCGCTAGTCCTTATAAAAGGCAAGAAAAGTGTGACACAGATACATGAGTGGGATAACTGGTAGCAAAAAAAAAGAGCCCTGTGTTATTCCCATAGAAATCTTACTCTGTACATTATAACAACATAGGCACTTTTCAGGAATATATCACCTTCAGTAATATTAACAGAGAAACGGGAGTCTATGCAATCTTAACTGATGAAATGTCAGCATGGAATAAATTACTAGTAGCTCAAAATGCTTTAAGCAAAACACTAGAAGGATCAGTAGTTTTACTGGAATATAATTCAATCTCCACGTTTGCTTCCAAATTCTCCATTAAACCCACACAATCACTCATCTATTGATATGGGTCTGCATTATTTTTTATAACCAATAACAGAAAAAAAAAATCAGTGCCATCAGTCTGGCAGATAGCAATAATTTTCCTATCTGCTGTAGTGTCTGCAAATGAAACAAATCAAAGTGCAGATCATAAGAGAATTTGGAGAACAAATCCCATTATAGAAATGTAATTTACATAAAAATGGAGGCTCATTTGGGGAAGAACTGAAAGACTTCTAAATTGATTTTCCCCCATTAGAAATACAAATTGAAACAGAAAAAAAAAAAAAGCTCTCCATTTTCCCTTCTCTTTTATTTAAGTGCATGTTAATACTTAAAGATGATAAATCAAATGTTTTTCTTCACGTTGCTGGAAGTAAGAAATGGGCTTCTCTGGACACTGATAAGGCAGGCCCCAGGCTCTACTACAGAATCTTTCTCATATCATATACCCACACTGGCTCAGTTCTGATAAGTGGCATGTGGATATTCGTAGGTATATTTGTGGATATTTCTGGGGGGGAGGGAGGGAAAGCACAGAAACAGGGACCTTTTATTTTTTAATTATAAAATAAATTTTATTATTGGAGATTATTGGAATTAATCCTGCAGAGAGGTTAATTACAGAGACTTCATAATAAGGAAGGAGTGGGGGAGCAGTTCACTTAGGGTACTCATAGCCTACTTCTGGTCAGTGAGCATCATTGCAAGAATTCGCTTTGTAGCCATATCTCTTCCACTTACTCTCCAACTCCCTTGAGATCCAGCAATACAAAATGTTCTTATGTTCCAATTGATTTGTTCTGGAACCTAAATGTGTCCAACAGAGATCTTAATATTGGCACTATTATATTTACCCAAAGCATCATACTGTGTGCATGCTACAGACTGGATTTCCTGAGGAACATGTTCTGAGGAGGGTCCTTAGTTCAACAGCTGTGGAGGGCGAAGGGATCAGGTGTATGCAGAGGGAGCAGTTGAACTGCAAGTAGTCAAAGACCTGAGGTGGCCCCAGGCCTTGGAGAAGAGCTAAATAGAGGCTGTTCGGCCACCACCCTCTCAGCAGCTATGAGAACAAGTGTTTCTATTTTGAGTGGGAGTGGGGGGCAAGGGGCCATGCACCCCAGTATCCAAACCAGCACGAGAACCAGCTCCAATGGAAGCATGTACACACTTGGGAGGTTCCAAGACCTTGCTTCTATTTCCATTTCCAGTGCTATTTTCTCTAATTGTTCATCAAAGTGATATTGTAAACACAGTGATGATGTTGATAGGGTTATTGAGCCTGAAACATAATAATATATACTGGTAAATTATTTGCAGACTATTTGTATTTTTTATATAGTTTACATTAAAATGTTAACTGAAGGTTTCTTAACAGCAGCACTCTTGAATTTTTAGACATGATGATTGTTAGTTGTGTGGGACTCTTCAGTGCGTTGTGAGATGTTTAACAGTAGCCCCGGTAAGAAATGGGCTTACCCATTGGATGCCAGGAGGACTTTTCCTCACAGTTGTGACAAACAAACTATCTCCAGACCTCACCAAATGTCCCTGGAGGCAACATTCTCCAACACTTGCCTCCTGGGATTGAGGCTGCCAGGGTGACACCCTCAGGCACAGCACCAGGTTTGAGAGATTATCCAGCCTGACCACCCTCTTGCCATCTGTCACCAAAACAGGCTCTTCTTAGAGAACGTGCTCAAGGCTGGTGAACATGCCCCTTCCATAAAGTCACTCAGGTGTGGGACTGCTCAGTCACTCGGTATTTTTCTGAAATGTGTTTGTCCTTTACCTCATGACAAGAAATATGGCACATTTTAGTCGCATGAATCTGGGTAACCACACCAACCAGGTGGCTATTGGGGGCCAGGCCCGGGAAGCCCAGGCATCTCAGACACAGCCGCCAATCCTGGAAGGAGCTGAAACAAAGCCACACAGGGGAGTGAAGCTTGACCAGTCACCACTTGACAAGCTTTCCAGCTATCAAAACTGTGCTGATGAAAACCTCTGTGGAAAGGAGGTCTCAGTGGAGTTGGCCTGTTGTGCATAGACGCACTCCCCACTCCCCCAGTAAGTCTGACCCCAACCCCAGGGCTCGGACGTGGCTGCATCCTAATAAAACATTTTGCTCAGTCAGGTCTCATTCATTCTGGGAAGACACGCCGAGGCTGAAACCTTAACCCCCCAAAGCCAAGAATGCAGAAATTTTTCTTTTCCACTGTCAACTCTGACCACCCTTCAGAAAGAAGTGCCACTATGTGTCAGGCCCACAGGAAGGTTTGCAGTGGCCTTGGAAAAAGGAAATGAGGAAATGTTTAAGCCCATCTGTCCATGAGGAATCCTGTGTCATCTCCACAACAATCTTACTCCGGGACCAGACAGGCTGCAGGCTGATTTAGAGAGTGAAAATAGTCTATTTAATAATCAGTAATGACCTTTCACACGAGGCCGTGAGAAAAGGGAAGCCAGCCTTGGGGGGACAGGTGGGCACCTGTTCTCACTTAGCCACTCCCCTACCTGGAAAGGGACCCAGCAGTCCCTGGGCTCTGTGGGTCATATTTAAAATAAGAGCTATAGAAATGTGACAGCCTAATGGTTGAAAATAAAGACATTTAAAATTCAATGTAAATAAAGATACAAAATACTTTGTTTTTATGTGATGTTCTTCTAAAACAACCAGTCCTGAAAATCATGTACTCAGAGAGACAAGAAGTATTTATCTAAAGGACAGAAGCTGTAAGCTATTTTATGAGAGTCTCCACTTTCCCTAGGATAGTCATTACCCCTCCTAAGCAAGAAATCAAACATGGGTCCATGGGTAAATGTGCCCCCCTAATCTGGGCTCAGATTCTGACTTCTACCCTTAGAGTTTGGGGCAGAATGGAACAGTGAAGAGATATTTTGAATCAACTCTGGTTTATTTCCTTTGAGTTCTCTAATGGTGAAGTGTTTTGTTTCCAATGCCATTAGGGATGAGGTTAGCTTATCAGGACTAATGGGGTCCTCAATTTTAAAGAATATTGCAAAATAAGAGAATGTGGCTGTT
Organism: Condylura cristata; assembly: GCF_000260355.1. Taxonomy (NCBI): domain Eukaryota; kingdom Metazoa; phylum Chordata; class Mammalia; order Eulipotyphla; family Talpidae; genus Condylura; species Condylura cristata. The sequence goes on along the minus strand of NW_004567119.1, from coordinate 13,155,160 downwards.
GAAAGGTCATTGGCTTTTAAGATTAGTTATAATTTAGAAATTACAGTGGGTGAATTTTCCTGTTTTTAGACAAACCTCCTTAAAATAACATTCATCAAACGTTAACTATTGAAGTAAACATGGAATAAACCCACATGTTTACATTTTAAAAAGAAATTTATTATTTTCAGTCAAACTTTAGAAACTGGATACATTTTCAAAATTTAAGTCCGGGTGCTGCTTAACTGGTGGCTGCCACTAGTGGGCGCCACAGGAACAGAGCGCAGAGGCTGGGGGCAAACAGCTAGGACAGGAAAGCTAAGGAATGAACACAATTTAACGTGAAAACTGTCATTTCAGAGGACCTAGATGCTATAGACCATATTCGCTCCAAAAAGGTAGTGTTTGTTCTTAATTTTTGTGCCTCTCAAGCAAATCTTATCTCTTAGAGGAAAATATGCTGGAGAAATAACAGTGGAATCTAATCGAAAGTACCACTCAGTGGCCAATATATGGCACTGTTGCTATTTGAGCTCCCCAAGGCCCTGTCCTCGTTTCCATCTCTAGAACACTGTTCCCAGGTGATCAAATCCAAGGATAATAGTGGGCCATCAAATGCCTCTCCCATTAGTTTGCAATGACCTGACTCACATGTTATAACTTGGAAACTGTTGGAAAATCAGAGCTATAGTGGAACAAACCCAAAATAGTGGTTTCACTTTGCATCTGTGTGATTGTGAGCAAGTGACCTTATCTCCCTAAGACCCAGTGCCCTCTTCTCTAAAAGGAAGAGAACACCACATTATCAGGCCAGTTCTGAAGATCAGGGATATTTTTAAACTGGCCTCAGCTGACATCACCTGAGATGTAAAATCAAGAAACTTTTGTCATTTGGTTTGGAATTAAAGCCAGTTTTAGAAACTCGGCTCCTCTTCAGCCCAAATGTTTGTCAAATGTCCACTGTCAACGAACTCTCTAGGTGACCCAATCTGAAGCAACCAGCCAGTCAATACGCATCATCTTCAGGCACCACACGCTGGTGAGGACCCTGAATCCTCAGCAGCCCCCCCGTGTATCCAGTAAAAGGCACGAGCCACTCACATCTCCCCTGCGCGAGCGACAAGAGAGGGCAGAGTGCAATTACAGACCACCTCCCGCCTGCAGAGCCCTCGGCACTGACCTCAGCTGCACAGCCTCAGACCACAGTGTGGAGCTCGCCGAGTTCAGATAATCCACAGAGAACCTTCAAACCAAAGACTGGTCATCATCTGACCGCTGTGTCCCCCAGTAAGATGCTGAGTTACTGACACCAGTTCCTTGGGCCGAGTCCGGCCTTGGTTGGCCCCATCACAGTGTCCACTTTCCAGACAACGCAAGTGGTCCAGAAGCCATCTGGCACTGTTTCCTCCAACTGGGCATCTGAGCACAGGGCACAGCACTTATTCACCCCAAATGGGGAGAGCAACCGCCTCAAGCACTCTCTGTCAACCAGGAGCATTTCTTTCACTGAGTCCGGACCTCGTAGATTCCTCTTTAGAGTCTCTATTTTCGTTTGTTTTTTCCAGAGAAAAACTTTCAATGATAGCATCTACCAAAACAATAGTTACCAACATGCCAGACCTTATAACTTTCAACATAGCTTCACATATAATGGAGTTACTGAAGTTTTTCAAAGCAAACTGTTACTAAGAGAACAACTTAGTAACTGCATGTCATTTCACAAGATCAGCTGGTCTCTGTGAGGCTTTGCTGCAGGCAAGCCTGAAACAATAACTACATGTTGTCGAAAGCTGAAAAGAATGTTTGACTTTAGAAGTTTCCTGACCTGTGACAAAGAAAGGGAAGATTTTGTCTAGGTTCCCAGGTGAGTAGGTGGGGATGATTTCATTCAAGGAAGAAACTGAACAATTAATGCCAAATTATGGGAACTGATCAAATCATAGGCAATGAGCAGAACACAAAGAGCCAACGAGTTAGAAATTACATAAAATTCTAGACTGATTTAATTTCTAGATATATTCCCTTTATGAACTTGCGTGTTACATCACATTATACATTTTGCATTTCTAGGTATACTTTCTGGTCAGAGCTATGTTGACAGACACAAGAATATTGTCCTTCTGCATGGGTAAAGTAATACATTTTCAACACAGTTTTGGCTATGTGTTTGTTATTTTGCTTTGTGTTGTAACAATAGAATGCCCCCACCCCTGCAATGTGGTTGTAATTCCACTGCCACTTCTTGCTATTACATTTCTGGGGTGCGTGAGAAAGACACTAAGTAGGATTGGTATCTGAAAGAACTGGTAACAATGCATCCTAACGTTTGGTTCCTGTGGAATTTCTGCACAAGACTTTAAAGGGAGAAGGAAGGAAAGCTTTTCTGAACATCTACTCAGTCTAAAAACCATGTGCATATTCTCTTAGTTTATGTTCGTCACAACCCCCCTGGGATGGTCGTCATTATCCCCACTTTTTGGTTGAAGAGCAGATTCAGAAAGATTGGGCGACCTTCTTAAATTGCACTACTGGTAAGAGCTGCTGTAGGGTAAATGAGCTGAAAATCAGACTGTTGCTGCCCTCCCACCAATAGCGTCTATGACGGACACCTGTGGTCTTGCACGTGCACCTGGAATTACAGGCACCTGGGCCCAGAGAGCATGCAGCAGGCATATAAGTAACGGGGACGCCTGTGCCAAGGGGTGATGGGCTCTGAGGGGCGTGTGACTCTAGGTGGTATGATGACCATGGAGAGAGGTGACACCCAGAGAGAGAAAGCTGTTCTGTCCCCAATTCAGCATTAAATGCCCGTAAAACTCGACCAAAGGCTCTGAAACAGCTACAACACATTCGAGGTCTCCTCACAAAAGCACATGTACCCCTGTACCTACAAATTTGGTAATGCCCCACCTCTCCTTCGAGTAGCAACCCTCCAAGACTTCTGTGAGATCATTTCCAGAATATATGCTTCCTCCTGGTGGTGGACTCACCTAACTCCACAGGGAAGACTGAATGGAAAAGTCCTCAGTTGGGTCGGGAACATGAGCCCAGGCGCTGGCCTTTGGTGGTCGGTGACAGGATTTGCTGTGCCCCCAGGCTTCCTTGCGCCACGCCAGGAGCGTCAGCGGAGTCTCCGCCGAGAGTATGCCTGGGTGTCTCTGGAGGAAGGCACTCCTCTCCGTACCCCGCGACTGTCTTAGAAGTCCTTCTTTGTGGCTCCACCAGCAGTAGTTGAAGCTCTTGCCTTAGCCACTTCTGGAATGTGATTCCTGACTTGGCTCTTTAAATGTTGCCCAAATACCACAGACACCTGATTAGGTCACTCCTGTAATTAACTCTTCGTAGAAGGTAAAGGCATGCCACATGTGCTTCACACCATCTATGCTGACATACTTTCAAATAAACTGTGGACTGTGTAAAAGTCAGGCATCAAGTCTTGTGTTAATGTTGTTGAAATTCCCTGAGTAAACGAACCTAGTTTAATCATATAAACAAAGCTTAATTTAGCTTACTTTTTGGGACTAAACTCACCTGCCTCATTTTGTGTTTGGAAATCATCAGCAAAACTCCCAAGGTTGATTATAAGGTAACCTCTGAACAATTCCCCATCAGGTAGGATGCCTTCCCACTCTGTGACTCTGTAAGTTCTTGCTTTTAACAATATGGCCCTGAATCACATCCCATAGTTTGGGTGGAGTGCCCAGGTTTACACACTGTCTTTTTGGTGAGGGCACAATAAAGTTTTATTAATTAGTACATTGGGACACACTGACTTTACTTCAGTGATTTCTGAACCTTCTGACAGTTCCATATTGAAATTAGACTAGATATCACTGCTAATCAAGAAGATAATTATTTGATTCTGGAAGTGGGCAGCCATTCCTGTGATGTTGCCTTACTCCCGCTGGATACAAGTCCTTGCATGCAGGAAGAGAGCTACTGATTTCCTGTACTTCCTTTATCCAGAAACTTTAGGGAACCCTGTCATCAGGTGAGTCTTTGAGATGAGGGTGGAATAGGGGGCATGCACTCTAGACAGAGTGTGGGAGAGACTGCCCCAATGTCAAAGCCAGGCAGGGCACAAAAAGGGTAGGAAGTAAGATAAGAATTAGCTGGAGCCAACTGAGCCTCCATGCAGCAGGCAGCCCTGCCAGGTCTGTGGGTGGTTGGATGAGGAAAACAATGGGAACGGATGATGGGCCCAGAAACAGGATTTCTACCTCTGCTGTACTCCAAGTTCTCAAAACTCATCAGGCAGGTAACATCAGGAGTGCACTCCGATGGGTCGTCTTCTGCAGGTTCCCCCCTGAAAGTGATATGAAAACTCATATTACACCATTTTACCTTTATAAAAATCATATGTTAGGACAAGTTTTCACTTGCTTTACTTCCTGAGCAAGACAGCTACTGGGAACTAGGGGAGTGGGCTGTCGAACCCAGAAGGTGGCTTTGGGAGCTTGCTTCTCGGGTTTGGACTTTCATCCAGGGCTTGAGGGAGACTTGAAGGAGACATGTGGAGGAGAGACGTGTGGAAGACAAGTGAGTGAGACATACATGGGGTGGCTGACAATCACAGCTGTTATCTTGAGGTGGGGTCGCCTTCTGTCCAGCTCTCTAAGACCTGCCTAAATCCCTTCTGTGGTTCCCTACTGGCAGGTACCTTAAATTTGTGGCAAGATTTTGTGCCCAGGGGCCCTGCTTTGGGCAAACCCTGTTTGGGCATTTGTCCATGATGGAGTGGGTAAATTTGGAAGTTTTATTGGAAAATTAATCTCCATTTATCTCCTCCCTATCTATGCATTCTCATTCTATTATATATCTACCACATTAAGAGTCTGCTTCCTTTGTCCTGGAAGACAGATGGCAGACTCCCGTTTACAGCATGCACCTCTTAATAGTTTAAGGTCCCTGGATACCCCTTGGTCATGTGCTAACAATCAGTTCAAGTTGTCTAGCTAGCATACCATGGGGTCTTAATAAAGTAACAAGTAAATGAAATAGTGAGCCTTGACTTCCTTAACTGTAAAAATCTAAATGTAACAGTTTTATTCTATCAAACCAGAATGTTCTTTCATTTGATGAGTAATGTACCCCTAGTCATTAATCCAAATTTAGATTTGGTGTATAAATTCCCACAAGGAAAGATTTGTGTACTGACATTAACTTGCAAATATTTGAAATAATAATATGGAAACTGGCCATCCGATAACTAAATCACTTGACCCTGCTGACTTCTGGCACTGTCTGGCAAGTTTGGATCCGTAATAGAACATAACAGAAGGAAAAGGAAAAGAACCTCTGGGGGAAATGTATTGCTAACGACAGTACTAAAATGCTATGACGGGTGGCCTAAGAAGACTTGTGAAGGGAATACTAATAGCTGAAGATGCAGTGTAGGGGAGGACTTGCTGAGCTGGTCTCCGGAGGAGCTGAGGCACCTTCTCAGCAACATAGAAAAGCACTGACATATAGATGCAACAACAAATGCCACACACGAATGGCTGGTCATCTCCAGATCACTAACCTCCATGGAAAATGGTATGCAAACTCCTTAAAAATCCCAAAACAGGGGCCCTCCTTGGTGACACAACAGGTTAGGACACAGGACTGTAAGTGAGCCACAGCTGCTTCAGTGCGTGTTGGATCTCCGGCCCAGAGGTGACCCACATGGAGTGGCAGACTTCTCTTATCCCACCCGCTGTTCCCCTCAGCAGTGTACCTTGTCAATCTGCCTGTTCTGCTCCCCACTCTGTCTCTGGTGAATCCTCTCGCCACCCCTGCACCTCTGGCTTGTACCCCAGTTCTGTATGCATAAATAAGAACGGTACTCCAGTTCTTAAAAAAAAAAAAATCCCAAAATGAAAATGCGCTATGCTGTAGCATGCCCTCGGCAATCTCTCTCCCAGGAAATTATCTGAGGAAAATGAAAACACTGACTAAAAAAGATACACGCAGCCCTGTCTCCACAGCAGCCTTAGTTACAATAGTCCAGACTTTCACCCACCTAGATGCCCACTAATAGGGGGCAGGATGAAGAAGTCGTTGTGTAGGCACTTTGGGGTGCCTCTCAGCTATAAAAAGCAGATAAAATTTTGGATGAAACTTGAGGTGATTATCTCAACAAAATAAATAATAAAATGCAAAACAATTATGGATACTTTCTCTCATATGTGGACTATAAATGACCACGGCAAGCAAACTTTAAGAACCACTCTGAAAAACTGAGTGGTTACCACAGGAGGTGGAGGAGGGGGTTGAAGAGGAGTTGATAGCCTATCTGAACATGGAAATGCCACTAGAAGTTTGGAGGTTGGTGAGGTGAAAGATATACACAGAGAGAGATGAAGGTGTACCCTGAAATTTATACAGTATGTAAATCAATGGTAACTCAATAAAAATTTTATTAAAAAAGAAACCTAGTGTATATTAAACCAATTATTTTGAATGCCAAAATTTTGTAATGCAAACATTTTCCACTGATTAGAAGAGAATGCTATGAAAGTAAATGTAATTACACATTCATTTTGATGAGTTCTTTCATCTGTTCTTCTTGTGCACATGTCTTTGTAATAACTCTCCTAATGGGAAGCTGCAGGGAGTCCATGGCAACAGGACCTCTGCTTCGTCAAGAGGAGACACACAGATTCCATCATTTTGTGATTCAATTTATCCATGAAGCAGGGAAGTGGAAGTTCAGAAAGAAGTATTTCGGTAGGGAGGAAGGGGGACAGGGAGAGAGGGAGGAAGGAAGGAAGGAAGAAGGGAGGGAGCGAAGACAAAAAGAGAGAATACAGAGGAAGATAGGGAAACCATTATGTCGTGAGTCATGGATGTTTTCCAGGTGCCTGCATCCATGAACTTAATAAGTGGGTGGGCGGGTCGGACGAGTCTCCTAGTCTCCTGCTGCCTCCCACGGCTGATTCAGTTTATTCACTGTCCCTTAATCTCTGTGGAAACAGAAGGAGACACTGCCTTCCATCCTGGTGACCTCCACCTCCAGGTACCACCCACAGGCTGAACATCATTAAGCACCTCCAAGATCCTTTCACTTCTCTCTCTAGCCCCCAGCTGCCCTGGCTGCCTCCTGACCCTGTTCCCTTCATGCTCCCTGTGCAGTAAATGCCATCATCCTCCAAAGGCCCAGCACCATCCTCTGCCTCTGGATGTGCCAGCCCCTCTTGCCATGGCTCAACACTTCCTGGGACAAATCTGGATTTAAAGTAAATAACAAACACAACTAGGCAATGCTCTGCTTTTTTAGAATATCAGTGGAGAGTGCTGATTTTTAGAAAAGCCTAGTCACTATTACTTAGGCTTAGAGATCCTGTTTCTCCGGCTCTGTGATTTTATCCTGTGTGCTGGTAGCCATGCAGGGTAGGCACAGAATGATAGACCTGTATAGTAGGGGACTTAGAGGTCAACTAGTAGAAGTGCCTTTCAGAACTTTCCAGTTCTCTGTCTACAGCATCACTGCCAGATGATTGTGCAGCTTTGCTTGGTCAATCCCATTTGGAGAACACACCCTCGCTTGGAGTAGCCAATCTGGTTGGTAGACATTTCTGCTCTAAGACAGTTCTTCCTTGTGTACAGGAATGTCTCATACCGAAAATTCCACTGAATTGGTCATAGTTCTTGGTGACCACTGAGGTGTAAAACTTGTGGAAATAAGACCTGGTCCCAACAAAATAGTACCAAAGCTACGGTGTTGCCCAGGGTTGTCCACGGCCCTCATGACGGACGAAGGGCTCTAGAGAAGAGTCTCTAATGGTGGCTGTACTGGTTCAGGAGGGCCGCACAGACAGGGCTCAGAGGAGAGAGAGTGGTGAGGAGCCTGTGGTCAGGCTCAGGCAGGGTATTGGCAGAGGTGATACCCAGATGGTCAGAGTCATAGCAGATTAAATAAATTCTGTAGACAGATTGAGCCAGTGTTAGGAAATCTATGATCCAAGCACGGTTCCTGTTATAATTTCTGATTTCCAGTTCTGATTGATTGTGACTCAAGATCTAGTGTGGAAATGCCCCCAAAGGTGGCTAATTGCTAAAGTCTTGCAGTTTGAGGAGGCAACACAAATCAACAAACCTCGGTGATTGTTTCTCATTCTGGGATCCCCTGAAGAGCTGTTGATTTTGAATTGCAAGTGACTGATTACTAAGTGGTTCATGTGGACCAAGCTGCTCTGCATTCGTGGGTGAGATGTGGATAACAAATTATGGATTTTTCCGAGGGATTACAAAATGCCTTCAGACTGCTGATAAGAATAATGGAAGGTATCTAAGGAGAACACTTGAGCAATACTTCATAATAGTAAACATTTAACACTTTTAACTCACACTGCACAGCATTCTTTGCATGAATAAAGAAAGTTGTGACCATCTTAAAATCACAGTAGGTCTGTGACAAACTTAAGACATAGTAAATGTGTCTTAAAATCACAGATCTGATATCTGGGTTCAGATATTCTGCCATCCAATTCATTCATTCTCTAGAACCAAGAATGAAAAATGCTGAGCTACACGCCTACTATCTTTGTGTTTACTGAGTTTCAGGAATAGTCACGAAGTGATGATGGTGGCAGTGACAAAGGCCAGCAGTGGGTGGATCAAGAAATGAATCCTGGAACAGATCTTCTGAACTCCACTCTTTGATCAGCGGGTTCTTCTATAATTCCTGATTGCCATTTTTGATTGCTCATGACTCAAGATCTAGTTGTAGAAATGTCCTCAAAGGTGGCCAGTTGCTAAAGTCTTGCAGTTTGAGGTATCAACACAAATCAACAAGACTCGGTGATTGTGTCACATTCTGAGTCCCCCTAAAGAGCTCTTGATCTCACTTACCATCCTCCACACAAAGACTTGTACGTGGGTACGTCTATGACAGCGTGACCAATACTTACATAAATGTGGAAAGATGGAGTGGTACCATGTGGACCTTAAAGGGTGGGTGGGTGGGTGGAGGGGGCGGGCTGCTTCTGGAATCGCCTGCAATTTGGACTATGCTTGAGGACAGTGGGTGCAATTCTCCAAAGATTACTGTATCCATTCTGAAAGAGAAGTAAGTGTTCATCTGTTCAGTAATTCTCCATGAAAAATTGGACTTACGCCCTCCCTGGTGGCACAACAGGTTAGGAAGCAGCACTAGGATAGGATGCAGCACTGCAACCTGGCCAAAGCCCTTCACTGAGAGTTCGATCCCACCTCAGAGGTGATCCACATGGCGCGGCAGAACTGTATAAATAAATAAATCTTTGGAAAAAAAATAGGAAAGGAAAAATTGAACACAAGTAACCAACTGTGAGAAAAATACAGATGTCCACGAGCTGATGAATTTATATACTCTATGTGGTCTATCTATATGATGGAATGTCATTCGTCATGAAAGACAATAAACACAGAATTTCAAAAACCTTATACACATGGTGCCAAGAGAGTGGCTAGACCAGAAGGCCACAAATTCTATGATTCCACACTCACAACATGGCCAAAACAGGCAGCTAGAGAGAGAGAGAACAGGTGAATGATAGCCAGGTGGCTGGAGGAAGACGGAAGGGGGAGTCACTGGTAACAGGTACAGAATTGCTTTTTGGAGTGATGCAAATGTCCTGGAGTTAGATGGTGCAGATAGATGACCAACTTTGGGAATAGACTAAAATCTCTAAATTGTATCTACAAAAAGAGTGACTTTTATCTCAATGAGCCTATTGTTATCTTTTTAAATAATCTATTGTGCCTACCCTCCTCAGAGGAAGCACACATTTGAAGACACTTAAAAAACAGAAGTAATTTGCAGGGTAAAAAACTGATGTAGAACACGACTCTCCTACCAAAATGTCAATGAACTATTTCTAAAGTTACTAATAAATCCATCTGTGGATTTATGGTTTGTGGCTGTTAAAATTTCAGTTTTGTTTGGTGCGCGCTCTTAAAAGAGGCAAAGTCACATCAGACCCACTGATGCCAGGGTTTCTCTGACACGAATTCAATTTCAAAAACTCAGTCTTTTGATGAGAGAAGAAAAGCGCGTTTGCCACAGAAAACCTCACACATGATGCCATGTGGTCACTTCGCACCGCCAGGAAGCAGAAATGAGTGTAATAAGTATCTACTCATGCAGGGCGGGGCCTATGGCGGCTGCCGGCAGGGAACAGCAGCCCAGGGTGCTTCCACACAATGTTATCCAGCATTTTAGTCCCATTTCTCAGGGGCAGCTACTGAACGGGCAAACGCCTCTCCACCGGAGCCAAAGTAGCTAATCTGTGGAGAATTGCCACTATCCTAGCCGTGGCCAGAACAGTGAAGGAGACCACAGACGCAGCCCGCCCTGTCCACGAGGTGATGGCCCAGTCCACCTTCAGGGCAGAGGGAACAGATGTCATTTCAAGGCTCTTTTCACGGTGGGTGCTTTGACAGTCACATTTTACTCTGACAAAACCAAACTTAGTGTTTATAAAAACAGCCTTTATTTCTCTTCGATGGAGTGGATGGCAGGAAAGTGTATTTTACTGCCAAACTCTTCCATGCAAGTCTACTTGCCTTCATTATAACAATATAAATTAATGCCTCAGAAATAAAAGTGGCTATATTACATGTGATTTCTTGTTTTGTGGCTATAGACCCATTTCTTTTTTTCATCAGAAAAAGCCTGCATGGGAGTATAATGGCCCAGGCGAGAAAATAATAAGAATAATGAACAGCCATATACCAGAGATATTTTGTGGGGGTGGGGTGGGGAATGGGATCAAAAATGGGGGAGGGAAATGCACGGGACTATGGTGATGGCACACGGGTGACTCGGTGATGGGAAGCCCACGGGGATTACAACTAAGATAAAAAAAAAATGTACAAAATGATGTAAAAATAAACTGCTATATTATTTTTAAAAAAGAAAAAGAAAAAGCCTACATATCAGCACTGTTGCTTTGAGAGGAGCCGATTTGAGTATTGTGTTCACGGGTATGGCATTAACTGGTTCTATGACCTTAAATCAGTCCCTTCCCTTCTCTAGGTCTCAGTCTCTGTCACCATAAAACACATAACTCGGTGCGCTGATAGTCACAGCACTATTTTAAATGTGTATTTTGGCTCAGTGGAAACACACTCTGCTTCAAGTCCCGCCTGAGAGAGTGTTTTGGGGCTGCCTCCAGCCTGTGATTTTGCTCGGCCTCTCAGAGTGACAGCTGCAGGCGAGTCATGGGAAGGAGCAGATCAACATGGGAAGGGCCACCTCCACGCAGTCAAAGACTTTCTCTTTCATTGATCTCTTCGCAGCCCGGAGCCTCACCTGTTCTCCCAAGTGAAGGCCTTTGAGTTGGTCTTTCTGAGGGAGAAGGATGGACTCTGCCTTTTAGGTATGGGGTGGAGTTCCCTCTACAAAAGTTGGATGAAATTTAAGTGGAGCAACTTGAAGAACTGCTGAGAGTGAGACTTTTGTGCGTGAAGAAGCCCTAGAGCCCAGACCTGACATCCCAGTTATTCTCATATCACTCCAACCCTCAATTCCCATCTCTGAATTTTCAAACAGTTTTAATTCTGCCACTGAATGACTCCACCTCGAGATCTCCCTGAGGGCTAAATGCAACATTTCTAAAACTGAAGTTATGTTCCTTCTCCACATCAAGCTTGTTTTCCTTTCCTCAACTTCAGCCTTTGCAGACAGCTTAGGTTTTCCTTTTAATGACCACCCAGGGCCTCCCTGGTGGCACAAGGGGTTAAGTCTCAACACTACCAAGCTATCCCAGCCATTGAGGCATGAATTGGAACCCCAGGCAGGGAGATGACCTACATGGCACAGCAGACCACACCTGACTCCCCCGCTGCTCCCCTAAGCAGTGTATTTCTATAGATCCACCTGTTATGCTCCCTACTCTGTCTCTGGTGAACCTTCTCACCCCTACATCTCTGGCCTAGACCCCAATTCTTGTATGCATATACAATAAAAAATAAAAATAAAAATTTTTAGTGACCACCCAGTACCTGGTCTATTGCCCAGTTTCCCAACCAGCCCACCCTGTTTCAGTTTCAGGGTCTCTAGAGCGCTAACATCCCGGAAGTGTTTGGAAAGTTTCACTCAGGGCTCAAGCCAAATGTGTAGAACCACAATATGAATATTGTAATAAATCTGCACCCCGATAGTAAGCATATAATTAAATTGGCAGCAAAAGGGGGCGATGGAACTGAACCTCTTGGCCAAGTTTGGAGACGGGCAATGCAGAGTGCATGGCTCCTGTCCCAAGAGCCCCTGGGGGCTGTTTCTCAGCAGGAGAATCCCTGCTGGCTCTCAGCAAACTCAGGAGAAGGTTCCAGACCACAGACATAGAGTCCACAATCTCAAACTGCCCCAACCCATGTGCCTATGTTGACGCCATTTCTCTGAAGCACCTTTTCAGGACCACCCATTAGTTTTTGCTCAGCAGGGCTTCCCCAAAGTCAGGTTCTTAGGGGTCCCCCGCTCTCCTACATCTGTTTATCAGCAGCTTCATTAACAAGGGTCGCTCTTAATGATCGACGCAGCCACTCAACCCCATTCCATCTTTTCCCACTCTGCGCCATCTCGGTATGACAGAGAGCACGCCCCAGGCTCCTTACCTTGCCCTTATCATCTGCCTGTGCTGCTCACCTGGGTGGGTCTGTTCAAACTGCCACAATCCAGACTCTTCTCTGTGATCCTCCAGTTCCCCCATTCCCCATCCCACTATCTGGCTTCAGTCTTCACCGCCCAACAGCCCAGGCTCACACCTCAGGCCAAAGGTTTTGCACTGGCATTTCCTGCCCCTCTGTTCTGTCAGAACAAGTTGCCCATGAGGATGATCTCGTTGGTCTTTCTTCTCCTGGCCAGAAACAATCTCCTGAGACCTTTCTGCACTGCTATTACGGTGTGTGTCATTCATTCTCTTGGGTTAGACTTCCTGCTGTGCACATTTATTCTCAGTTCAAGATGAGGCTGATTTTGATCTTTGCTTCCCTTCTCTGCCTCACAATGTCCCCACAGAAAAATCACTGTGCTGAAGAGATTGCACACCACCACCCTGAGGAGCAGCAGAGCGCCAGTGCTGCAAGCAGGTCTCCTGACATCTAATAGGAGACTATTCTGCAGCCATCCCAGACCGGGTAGGTTCTAGCAATTTGAAAGAGAATTTTGGAGACCTCAGCATTGTCTTCACAGATTTTAATACTCGGTAGGGAAACAAGCCAGCAGAGAGACAGCAGCTTGGGCCCCCTGTGAACACTACAGCTCCTTTCTCTGGGGTCTCTCTGGCATTGTCTCATGGCCTCCTCCCCTCTAGGCACGCTCTGAGCTGCTGCTCTTAGATCCCTGATGTCTAGACGCTGGTGTGCACAGTTGCACACGTGCATACACCCTAGTCAGGCACACGTGCCCCACACCCACAAGCCCTCTGCGTTCACAAGATCAAGGCCACAGGTGATTGCCACGGAGGCCAATGGCATAACAGCCTGAGCAACTTCATTTACTCTACAGAGAACATTTCATAATATTACAGAAATAGAATCATGAAATGTAAACCCAAACAGCACTTGCACAATCTGGGTAGGACTTGGCCAGTTTTTTTAATTGTTGGTAAATGTCTAGCCATTACATTTATTTTCTGATTGATGTAAAGGTGGCCTGTCTAGTAAATGCAGCACTGATTTAGAGAACCCATAGTACAATGTAGTAAATGTAATATCATTATATCATTCTATCACCTGTTCTGTTCCTTAGATCAACAAGAATAATCTTAAAAGTATGTTGTAATCTAACGCTTTCAACTCCATTAGACTCCACTGAGAACCCAAAATGTGCTCTACTCTGTTCTTGATGCCAGGGTATGGCAGAGGCTAGCAGAAAAAAAAAAAAAAAAAACACAACTTTTGTAAAGATCACGTTCAAGTTAAAGGAGGTCGAAAATAAGCAAGCAAATAATAAAGAGAACAATTCCACACTGACAAACACTGAGATAATTAAGAAAGATGATGGGCGACAAAGTGACTGGCTGATAGCTAATATAATTCAAGGGGAAAGAGTCATCCAAACAACAATCTAGTAAGAGCATTCCCAGCTAAGGGAACGGCAAACGCACCATCCCTCAATCGGGAATAAACCTGGAGTACTCAAGGACCAGGAATGGGTGCATTTAGCCAGTGCAGAATGACAGAGTGATAGGAAGTGGAGTTTGAGAACCAGCAAGGGACAGCTGAAACAAGCCCCGGGTGGGCCCAGCTAACCCATTGCTCCTTTATTCTAATTATAACCAGAAACTGCTAACATTTTTAACATGGAGCACCTGAAATCCAGAGTATTTTGAATGTTATATAGAAAGAGACTAGATTGAGGGGACAACAGAAAGAGAAGCAATTCAGTGACCTCATTCAGCTTAAATAGGATGATGGTGGCTTGGATTTGGGGAGAAAAAAAAAACAATATGATTGTTCCAATTGGAACATTAGAACAATGTTATGATTTTTATGATTTCCAGTTTATTTCCAAAAATTAATACAACTTTCTCACAGATGTTTGACAAAGACCCTACTCACTATTTTAGGTTAATCTCTTAAAACCACTAATGTAACTGCTTAAAGGAGTGATTTTTTTTCTCTTATATTCCCATTCATATAGATGGCCCAGTTTTATATTTAAAAGAATGCAAGTTTTGACATGTAGAAAGTTCCTTGATTTTAATTGATGCGTTAGTGTAGTTATCAGCCGAGGCTGCCAACTCACTTTAACTTCCTCCTGCTTTTTACAGCTGTCTCGTCATTCCCCAGAAAACTGCAAAACAGTGTCTTCAGTGTCTTCATCTGACTTCCAGTCTGAGAGTCAAAGCAAACTTAGTCTTTTATCACTAGCACTTATCATAGAACTTAGAGTGTATCAAAAAAAAATAGTTGAACTAATAAATCAACACTATAGCTGCTTACATGCATCAAATTCAATAATTTCACAAGGTTCTTGAGATTTTCCATGGGTTACATGAAGGCACACTGCACATGTACATGGGAGGCACCCTAGCTGGTCAGGCCAGAGATGGTGAGCTAATTACCCCAAGGTCACGAGGTCAAATCCTACTTCCCATGACAAGTGCAGTCTATAGCTTAAGTTAGCAAATGCTGTTTTCCTCCACATAATAGTTGCAATGAGCACTTGAAATTAGATGGTTCAAGCCTGACTAGACCATCAGGGATGGAGAGAGAGACATGGAGATTGACTGGGACAGCAGATCTGGCCCAATGCACTTGTTTGTGGAGCCCGGAACTTGTGGGTCTCCACAAATACTACAGCTCATCATTGTTGCATCTGACTGGGCAAGTGGCACAGCTTCTTGTTACAATATGGGGGACGGGGGTGAAGAGAGGGCGTTCCCTGGTGGCACAGCAGGTTAAAGCCAGTGCTGGGAAGCTGGCCATAGCCACCTCAGTGTGAGCTTGATCCCCATCCTGGAGGTGACCACATGGTGCCTCAGACCTCTCCTGACCAGCCAGCTGCTCCCCTCAGAAGTGCTCTTCATCAGTCTGCCTGTTGTGCTCCCCACTCTGTCTCTGGTGAATCTTCTTACCGCATCTGCACCTCTGGCCTGTGCCCCAGTTCTGTAAGCATGAATAAGTAAATCTAAAAAAAA
>NW_004567119.1:13089087-13139185 GCF_000260355.1 Condylura cristata | reverse complement strand
ATGACATGATATTAAGTATACTTTCATAGTAATGGAAATGTAAAAATTCACTAATATTTTCTACATCCTCCTAATGAGATAACAGCTCGTCGTGGTTTTGGCTCCCAAAGAACATTGTCAAGAATATTCACACTCCTTACAAGTTTCCTGATTAAATGGTTCATTAAGACTGGCTCCACTTACATTTTATAGTCAAGTTGAAGTAAAAAATATAGGACTTGAAATATTCTTCCCCCATCCTTAATGAAAATACAGACACTGGGACCCAACCCCAGGAAACTCGGATTCGCTAAATCCAGGATGAGACCCAGCAATCTCATTTGTATTTTTTTAAAGACTTATTTATTTATGCATATAGAACTGGGGTACAGGTCAGAGGTGCAGGGGCACTGAGAGGATTCACCAGAGACAGGGGTAGTGACAGGATTCACCAGAGTGAGGACCAGAACAGGCAGATCAATGAAGCACACTGCCGAGGGGAGCAGCGGGTGGGTCAGGAGAGGTCTGCTGTGCCATATGGGTCACCTCTGGGGCAGGGATCGAACTCATGCTGAAGTGGCTTTAGCTTCTTAGTGCTGTGCTTTAACCCACTGCACCAGCAGAGAGGACCCTCATTTGTATTTTTAACAAGCTCTCTGGACACTTTGAATGAAGCTGATTTTTCTTCAGACCACTCTTGGAGAAACATTTGTTTGCTTCATAAACTTGAAGTTTGAAGGACCTTAGAGCTCATTTTATAAATTTTCAATGGCTTGTTTCATAAATGATTAGTTTGGAACAAAAAGGTGCAGTGCTTGCCAAGGTCAGCTGGCTATTACGAAGCCAGGTCCCTAACACCAAGCCAGGGTCCCCGTGTGTGGCTTCTCTCTACACAGAACGTGGGAGCCAATAGTGCAAAAGTGAATAGGAACCATGTGGATTTTGCTTTTTATATTGATTTCAGGATCCCCCTACTGACACCCAACTAAAACTCAGTAGGACTGCTAGCATTGGTATTTTCAGACTTAACCTCCAAATGTCAAGGCAACTGAATAAATGGTAAAGTACTGTTTTTAAGGAAAATAGCCAGTATCCATGAGGGGGGTTACTTAAATGCTATCTGGGTGTAGGTCCCTCCAGTCACATCAGGAGGGGTAGTTTATGTGGGTTTTCACAGTAAGCAGTAGGGGCTGAGACTGAGGACGGAGACAGCCAGTCCAGGTACATCAATGAGCAGGTGATCGCACTGGGAAACAGAATGAAGTTTGTTTCCTGGGCACTCCTTTTCCTGTCTGACCCACAAGGTCAAGTGCTGAACTAAGAAATCAGATGTAGCAGGTGTTCACAGAAAGGTCATCAGTATGATGACCTTTGGGAATCTGGATTCTATTATACTACCTGTAGGGAAATAAACTACAGCTACTAAGAATGATTGTTAAAATAAATAACTTTTAAAAAGAGTGTAGAAGAAATTTATGATATAAAAGATAATCATGAACTACACAAGGAAAAAAACAAAGTATAAAAAGATAAAGACATTTGTGAAAAAGAAAGAAGTGTATTACTGGCATATATGTACATAGAGAAAAATGGGAAGAATAAACACTAGTACGTGGTTTGTAATGATCTCTGGAAGGCAAGAGAAAAGAATGTAGCTGATGGGAATGATCCTTGGAACATATTTACATTCTGAGATTTGTAGGCTAAACATGCATTATATGTGTAATAGGAGAAACATTTTTTTTTAAATAAAAGAAATGGAGGAATACCTTCATTGTGGGGCTTGTTTAATTATGAAGGTCATGGCTCTGTTTAGTGCTTGAATCCAAAAGGGGAAAGAAAAGAGAGAGGATGATGGCCAAAGGAGCACGTCCCTTGCCTGCTGTTCTAGAAAAACATGGTCAGGTCATTTGCTTTCACTCATTCAGCAGTTCACAGGACAAAGCAGGGTTGTGCAGAGTTGTTAGAATTAACAGAGTAAATGAAAATATATTTTCTTGCCCTCTCCCCCTCCCCCAATTTTCTTGCCCTCTGTAATAAGTTCAAGGAAAAGTGAAAGATAAATAAATATCTTGGTAAGGGTAAAATAGGAAATTAAGGCAGAGATTGCCAGTGGGAAGAGCTGATTCCGTGCCCCTGACCTGATGGGAGGAGTGAGAACTTGCAGTGGCCAGTTACATCTAGCAGCAACTGACAAGAGAATGCTTGCCAGAATGAGACTCAGACAGAGAGTAGGACTGAAAAAGTCTGGAGCTGTCCCCTGAAGCCACCGAAAGTCACAACTCTGTCCTCTGTCTTTTCATGTCTAGTTTATATTTTCAGTTGAGTTTTCCATGCCCACTGCTGTCTGAATAATTCCTTTGCTGGATCTGATTACTCTACTCTGAAGCCTACTCATTGAGCTCTTAAATATAATCTATTGTTATTATTTCTAGAATTTTTTCAATTTGCCTGTCATTCTTGTAAGTCATTTTTGTAATCTATTTTTCCTTGTTCACATTTTCAATTCTCTCCTTTATTTCTTTAATTATATGAATCATACTTATATTCTAGGTTTAAATATATTTTTGAATCATTTTGTGTCTTCTGCTAGTTCATTTCTGAATCCCATGATTCAATAATCCTTGTGCATTCTGTTTTTCCTTTTTTTTTTCTTTTTTTTCTTTATTGCATTTTCTAAAGAGTTCATGCTTTATCCTGGGAATTACTTCCAGGTCACTATTCCAACAGAGTATTTGTGTTTGCTTCTGCTAAATACCTAGACCAGAGGAACCTGGATCCATGTTTACCTTGAGGACAGGTAGACTATTCAAGGAATGTGCATTTGGATTGCAAGCCCATGGGAAGGCCAAAGCATGCTTACAAATTCTCAGGGAAGAATTTGTCATACCTTCATCTAGCCATTGTGTTTGAGAGGCAATCTTTCTCACTTAGTTTCTCACTCAATCTTGCACACACCTCCATCTCTAGTTTATTCACACTTAGCCATGCTCTTCTAACAATGTTCCAGCTCCATGTGTGAGGTCTCCTGTGTTAAAGAAAAAGCAAATAACCAACAAGAGACATGCTGAGCTTATTTTACCTGACAAGCACACCATGGTCAGTGAAAAGCTTCCCTGAATAATTCTCACAGAGATGAAAGTTTAAAATGTGTACATTCTAGAAAGTTCATTATAATCATGCTAATTATGGATGAAGTTTGAGCACTGAATTAGTTAGAAAAGTCTACAAAGTGTTGCTAATTTACTTCCTGTGTGGATTCGGGAAATCATTTCCAGTCAGGCTTTTGGAGGGCACTGTAAATTCTTAACAATTTATCAGTTTTGGCAGGCTTACTGCTTCAAATGTTATCAACATTAATTGCTCAAACCACTGTGTTTACAAAAGCAACATTCAATGTTGTTATCTCCTAGAAAAGAGTTTTGAATCTGAACAGCTAGATTCCTGTCTTGGGCAAGTCAGGACCCTTAAGATCATCAAAACAAAAGTTCGAGTCAGTAGGTGCAGTATTTACCCGCCACACAAACTATAGTTGGTCTTTATCTTTACTGATTGTCTTCCTTCTAAACAAATTATTGATGCACTTGAAAAGATGAATATGAAATATTTCACCAAGTGTTTTTAATTGTTTTCAGAAGGGCAGGTCATCAAGGTGTCCCCTATGAAGAATCTGGAAGGTTCTGAACTGTGGAATTCAAAGGTATACCTCACTGGAAAAATTTCATTCTGGTGTCACTCTGATCAAGTTTTTCATTTATTCTATATTATTTGCCCAATGGGCATGTTTTTTTTTTTTTTTACATTTTTAAATAATTTTTAGATGAAATAATTAAAAATAATTTTTAAATACAAGGACTAGTTATAAGATGTTTCAAGAACAAGCATTCATGTCTCACTCATCCTTTATATCTCCAGTCCTGAATGAGTAGATGAGTAAATGATTGAATGGTTTACTTTGACAGTCTAGCTACTCAAGTGTTGGGATATGAGAGTTACTGTAAGAAAATGGGGATGCAAGAGAAAGCAGGGTTTTATGTTTGTTTTTGCTATTCAGATTGTTATATATTGAGTCACTGAAGTTTGCTAAAAATGGAATTGTCTTCATCTATGCATACACAGTTAACAAATTCCATAAAAATTCTTCATGTGAATCACTGCTTCAGTTTTCTGACAATGCACCTAAGTCACCGCCACAGGAAAGAGCCTGTAAATAGTGTTGCCAAACAGAAGCACATCGTTTCTCCTAGAATTGCTAAAAAAAAAAAAAATCCATGGGACATTACTTTAAAGCAAAAGCAAAGGAGAATGCTGTCTATGCTTGAAGAAGAATAAGAATTCATATAAGCCAACGTAGGCAATAAGGAAAGACAGACCTAGAATTTCACTTTTAAGTGACCCCTCAACAAACTGAAAAATGTAGGTAGAAATAAACACAGATTCTGAAAAACCCCTTTTCTCAAATTCCTATGACCTGTTCATCGCCATTCGTCAAATACTTATTTAGCATTTATTATTTTCCAGATACAATGCAAGGCACTATCGAGAAATTTGACAATAAAACAGGACAGAGAAATCCATACATGTGGCACAATAAAAAATAGAGACATTATTCTTTCTCCCTATTACTAACTAGTTTATAAAATTGTATTCCATTAAATGTAGGTCGAGTATAATCTAATATACATAAGCATAGATGTTATTTACAACTGTCAGCAGACAATTAATCCAGATTTGTCTAACATAAAAACCCATAGTGAAAATGTGGTCCTTGTGGGTTTTGTCTTCACAAGCTGTGGGCTAATTTGAAGGAGGTGTGCAATGCCTCTAGCCACTTGTTTCCAATGTAAGAACATCACACATTCCGTTATGTTGCCAATCTGAAGTCCCGGCTGCAAAGAGAGGAGAGAACATTGGAACTAGGTCTTGGGAGTGAATCTGAGATGGTGGCTCAGAGTTCCGCTCCCAGAGGGTCCTCTCATCACAGCAGAAAAAACTAAAGCAAACTCAAAGTTCAATGAGCCAAGACATTTTCTGCTTTGAAAACTAACATGATATTATTGAGAGGTAAGTAGCATCAATAAATCTTGAGAAAGAAATAAAATTGGGAGCTCTATACACATACACACAACACACCCTGTATATATAGCTATATATCCATGTATATATACATCTGTGTGTATGTATATAAATATGCATATTTATATAAATACAGCTCCCATTTTGTTTCTTTCTCAAATTTTATTTATGTGTCTATATTTATTTATATTTTTCTACATTTCTATAGTATATTTATTTACATATATCTGAATATACACATTTATTCTGATTCATTCTAATGCTAACTTGAATCCGTTGAAGAATGATGCTTGATCCTTGGTATTACAGAATAAATGCACTCACCACAAGTAACAGAAGGGTTCACCAAGCAAATGTCTACTGGGCCATGACAGCTGAATCCAGAGGGGCAGGGAGAATGCCTGTGGTGCTCATGTTCCTCAGCCTGCCAGGTACACTCCTTCCTTACAACTTAAAAAATCTTGAGAACCTGTAATGTACACAAATAACATGAGTGCTTGTGAATCAATGAATTGAACGGAGACAAAACAGGGTAGTGTGAAGCCAGCTGCTAGAACAAGGTGTTCTAACAACTGGGAAGAAAGAGTGACTGAGACAGTGCGATGATAGAGCAAAACCACGTTAAGGGAATAAAATAGAATGAGAAACAGGGCAAGCAAGCCAAAGGCCACTTCAGGAAAGAGCTCGCTTTTGATCTAAGAGCACTTTCAACTGAAAACGTAAAATACATTCACCAGCATCTTAAGTAGAGACTGGACTTGCCTTGGGGACATACTCTCCCATCGTTTAGAGAAAAGCAAGTGGTCTCCTTCAGTTATCAAATGAAAACTCAGCAACCACCCATCTCTCCAGGGAATGACTGAGAGTACATCAAGCTTGCATGTTGCTGGTGGACAAATGTAGAAAGTTACATGCCCAGGTACCTACTAGCACACACAAAATCACAGAAAGTGAGACAGAGTGAGACAAAGAAAAGGAAAAGATAGAAAGATAGAGTCAGAATATGGGTAGGGGTCTGGTTTCTGTTTGTTTGCTTTTCAATTTCAAGCTTCAAGGAAGAACGCCATCATCATGTATGAAACCAGGTAAAGCGAATTAAATGAGCTCTTTCTAATAAAGCTCTTGAGCCTGTCTTAGGAAAACATGCCCTCAACTTGAATTTTGCAGAAATTCAATGACCGGAATCTACTGTTTGACCAGGCTGTACCTTACAGAAAATCTTACAATCTCAAGTTTCAATTTTTGTATGAGCTGCTGTGAAGTATCTCGCTAGGAGTTCTTAGATTTAAAAAATGTTTGAAGAAGAATTACATGTACAAAGCTGATTTCCTTCAGCGACAGCTACATAAAATGCTGGTTGAACTTTAAGTCAATTGAAACTTGATATTAGATTCCTTACCCTCCTGTTCCCTCCAGTCCATTTCTTGCACGAGCCAGGGTTTTTTAGGCATAAGGAAAACCCACAGACATTTTTCAACAGGTGCCTGTCCTATGAGGGCTTTCTTATCTCCCTGAATAGATATTTCAACTGTTAAATAATTAAGTATTCATCACAATGTGAAGTGGTCTCATCTCATGCAATAATATACACTTATATGTGCATAGCATATATAGTACATATATAAATATTAGTATATAGTTGTGTTATGTATACTGTGCGTAATATATAGAGCACATATAAATAAAAATACGTAAGTAACACAAGCATTACATATATTAATATATAAATGACATGTTTATATGTTATACATGACACATATTTATGTAATGTATAGTATAATATACAAAATATATAAATTTTAATATACACAATTACATATATAGAACTGCATTAGAAGAGATCAACATACCATTATTATAAGCATTTGATAGATATATACATGCATACATATGGTTATTAGAAAGCCATCAATTATCAAAAAGTATGTTGAAACAATCAATTTAAGGTGGTAAATATACACAATTTCAAATTCTCTATAGAAAAATATTTTCCTTACAAGAACTTCAGTAATAAACATGGTGTTTATAGCAGAATACATGTACATGCTGTTATTGCCAAGATAAAACTAATAAATCAGGGGACTAAAACTGATCAAACTGGGATAAAAACAGATGTTAAAACTCCCTCTTTTGATCTTTAGTCCATACATTCAGTAGCTGTTTTTTCTTTATCACTTTGGCCTTTGTTATTTTGCTTTTATCAAATTTCAAAATCTGACAGATGGATGGATGGATGGATGAATACTATTCAGCAATCAAAAAGAAAAACACATTCCACTCACAGCAACATGGATGGAGCTGTAAGGGGTTATGCTTGGAGAAATAAGTCAGCTGGAAAAAGAAAAGTATCAGATGGTTTCACCTCTAGGAGGAATATAGGGGAAACTAATAAGGCACTGGGGGAGAACAGGCAAAACTAACAGGCAGCTATGAATCAGAGACATTCAGCAAGCGAGGGTGAGGGAGAGGGATAAAAACAGGGGAAGGAGGAACACAAGAGACAATGGTGATTGCTCATGGGTGACTTGGTAGTGGGAGTTTTATGGGACAAGACCTGAGAGGAGAAAGCACTTTCAAAAATGAATGATGAATGTATGTCTAAAGTTCAAAATCTCCAAAGTAAATGAGAGGACAAAAGAACAATGATAAACCAAACACCAGGGGCTGAAAGAACAAAGATGCCTGAGAACAAAACAGCTTCCGGCTTCCCATTGGCCGGATGGAGTCCCTATTGGCATTTCATCAACTGAGATACACTTAATGCAAATCTTGTTCCTTAATTAACTTGTACCTAAATTACTTAATGAACCCTGTCTGGGAAATGAATGCACAATCAACAGCTTTTTCATGGGTGCCATGTATAAGCACTTAAAGGGTCCATCACAATGATCAGCAGGGGAAAGAGCAAAGATTTCACGAGGGAGTACAGAATTTTGACTGGGCTGTGAAATGAAAAGATGAAATATTCTTTGATAACAGGAACGGTATCTCAGTGCGAACTAATACTTATGAGAAGGTTTATATCAGAAGTAAGTAGGCCTTTCATAACTACCACTGTTTTTATTTTATGTTCAGTTCCCTTACTAGTCCATTAACCCAGTTCTTAGTGTGTACCGCCTCTGACTGGTAATGGCACATACAAACTCATTCGCCAGTCACTAATCACCTGGGGGATTTCCAAAACCCTGATAAAAAAGATATTGCACTTGTCTCTTCAGAGAGAAAATGTTTTTATGTTCAGGATTTTAATTGTATTCTAGATACTAAGAAAACATTTTTAGACACGATTTTATTATTTCCTTCCACCAAACCACATGTGACCATAGCCCTCCATGTCCTCCTTTTCCCCATTCCCTCTGGCAATTATCTTTTTTTTTTTTTTTTTTGTGAGTTCAAGTTTTGTTCCTTCTACATGTTAGTGTTTTTATGGTATTTATATTCCATAGATGAGTGAAAACATCTAATAGCTCTTTCACTTTTTGAGGGCTTTCACTCAAAACAATCATATCAGGGTTTATCTGTTTTGTACCAAAGGTTACCTTTTATTTTTATTCATAGCTGTGTGATACTCCATTGAGTATATATTCCATAATTTCCCTATCCTCCATCTGTTGCTGGGCCCTTGGGTTGGCTTCATGACTTGGCAATTGTGTACAGCGTTGCTAAGTGCATAGGCGCAGATAAACCTTTTCATATTATTTGGATAAACATCTGATAGAGTTATGGCTGGGTCATATGCAATTTCCCAAGAAAATAAAAATGAAATCCTCTATGACTCAGCAATTATCAGGATTTTATAGTAGATATCATCAGCCAACCAAAAGCAAAGACCATCCATATGAGACCCCAGGGAGACTCCACCATGATCACACTGCATTTCCAACAGAAATAACTCTGCCAATGAAAGTGTCTTCAACTACAACCCTTGTTTAGCAAGCATACAAGTCAAATGGAAACCTGCTTATTAGGTCAAGTCCAAATTCTATCTTTCTAGGTGTTCTGGACATAATGGAAATGAAATGTTCAGTAGAGAGAAAAACAGTAATAGCCAAACAGTGGGTCCACTGAACTCACCATGTTCAGTATTCAGCCACAGGACTTTGACAGTAAATCCTCTAGTGTGTGAAACACTATTTGGAGCAGAGTGAGTGTTGGTGAATGCAATGGACAAAATAGGCAGTATGATTGCCAGATTACAGCATCCAAAATAGCTTCCATGGCATCAGGGGACTTGTGAATGGAAGATCTTAGACAGAGGAGTATAGAACACCATTTGGGAGCGCGGCTCCAGAGGGGGACCGGTGTGAATGCTGAATGTACCATCCACTGGTCATGTGAAGGCCAACAAATTGTCTCTCAAGGCTTCAGCTTCTTCTCACATACAATAGGGAGGGATCGTTACAATTTTAATTCATCATATTGCTCACAAGAATTGCAACATATATATTTGATTTCACTGTGTATATGTACCACATCTTCCTTTATTTCTCTGTTGTTGGACAGTTTCCATAGCTTAGCTGTTATCAATAATACCACAATGAACATACAGGAACAAGTCTTTTCATAGGTGTTTTCATGTTCTTTGGGTAAATACCCAGAAGTGGAATATCTGGGTCATATGTTATTTCTTTATCAATCCAGAATCACAATGCTATACAACTGAAATTTGCATAATGTTAAGAAAACACCTCAATAAAAACATATTATAAAAATAACTGACTCTAGTAAGGGGTGAATAAATGCTAGCTACTCACACAAAGAAATGGTAAAAACGAGGCGTGAATATAAGATATAAATAAGCACAAGGTTGGACCCAAGTATGACTGTGCGTCACTCCTGCATCCAGACAATAATAGCTACTTATTTTCCTTCCTCCCTTTAGCTCCTCCTAACATTCCTGATCATGCATAGAATTTAATTTGCAGCATTGAATTAGGCCCTGTGCCTGGTGGTATGGTGAAACCCCCAGATGGAATCCTCATTATTTAGAGGTGACAATGGCTCTATCAAAACCAACCGGTTACAATTTTATGGAGTCAACGAGGCCTGAAGTGTAAAACTCTTCTCATAGGAATTTAACGGGGACATGGAAATAACGTTCAGACCGTGAGCGGAGCGGACTGAACATCTCGCTTATTCTCGTGGCCTTTGCTTACGTCCTAGCACATCTTGCTAATCTGTAGACATATCAACAAGTTAGAGCAAGGTAGAGCCCAATTATTCTTTTGTGATTCTGTGGCCCATCAAGAACTCCTTCTGTAATAAACAGCACACAACCGTCAACTAAGACTTATTGAAGGTAACGCTTGTTTTCTTTTTTAAATCATGGATGAACAGAGGTGGTCTCACTCGAGAAAAAGTGTGCACATTAGCCTTTAACATGGATAGCCACATTTAGGAACCTTCTCAAAGCAGGGCAAATTGTTGTTTGCTGCCCCTCAATGCCCAATAGGACATTCTAACTTTCAAATAATAAGACGTGAAACTATGACAGGCTTTCATTTTTCACGTTGATAGTTTGAACTCTGAGGGCTGGCAACTCTCTTCCCACCCGTGTCTATGTAGATGTTTCTATTTTTCCTTTATTCTTTTCCTAATAAGCCTGCCCTTTTGAAATAGAAAAATAAAAATAAAAAATAAACTGGGGGTAATTTATCCATGTGTGTAAGCATGTGCACGTTTACTGGGGATGATGAATCTTTTAAATTTTATTTTACATTAGGCCCTCCCTGGTGGCGCAGCGGGCTAAAGCGTTGCCCTGAGAAGCTAAAGCCACTTCCTCATGAGTTCGATTCCCGCCTGCCCTGGAGGAGACCACATGGCGTGGCAGACCTCTCCTGACCCGCCCGCTGCTCCCCTCAGCAGTGTACTTCGTCGGTCTGCCTGTTCTGCTCCCCACTCTGTCTCTGGTGAAGTCTTTCGCCACCGCTGAGTCTCTGGCCTGCACCCCAGTTCTGTATGCACAAATAAATAAATCTTAAAAATTTTTTTTTATTTTACATTATTGTACATTAAGGTATTGATCTTATAATAAACAAGATTGGAATACAGCAGAAATCAAAACCCATTATAATTGTATACACATACAGTACTCAACTAAGATTTACTCTTTTGAAGCCCCTTTTTAATTAAAAATGATGGAATTAGGGACCCTCCTGGTGGCGCAGCGGGTTAAAGCACTGCACTGAGAATCTAAAGCCGCTTCTGCATGAGTTCGATTCCCGCCTGCCCCGGAGGTGACCACATGGTGTGGCAGACCTCTCCTGACCCACCCGCTGCTCCCCTCAGCAGTGTACTTCGTCGATCTGCCTGTTCTGCTCCCCATTCTGTCTCTGGTGAAGCCTCTCACCACCCCTGAGCCTCTGGCCTATATCCCAGTCTGTGTGCATAAATAAATAAATCTTTAAAAAAAAAAAATGATGGAATTATCCTTCACCCAAGAAAACTAAATAAGGACTCAAGCAGATGACATATTTTCAATTTTGCATTTGGAAAAGCAACTGCAAGCCAGATTGCTGACATTGCAGGTTTTTTGTTTTTTATCCTTCATAGACTGGAAGTTGTCTCCCCCTGCAGGAAAACGCGGTAATTTCACCAGTCGTCGTAGGAAGATACTTTTGGAACCGAGGGTAATTTTGCCCAGGAGAAAACACTACCTCCCCTGAGGACGACTTGGGAAAGAAAGCAAAAACGTGCATTTTGCATAAATCTTGACCAATCTAGGTGAAGAGGATGTGTTCGAGGCTGTCTCCTTTCCACACACCTCAAACCTTAATAGCACGAAGCTGGGCATTTCCTCCTGGTCTAACCTTAGGGAGCCGAGGTGGGGGGTGGGGTTTGTCAGTGATCCCAAGGAGACGGTGAGGTCAGTAGCTGATAATTCCTACAATGCAGCCTTCCTGGGGGAGGGAGGGAAGAGGCGGGCTGCCTGATCCACAGGTACAATGAAGTGCATCTAAACGAAGCTGTATGCCCAGTGCTGTGTCCGAGTGGCAGAAGCGGGGTTGGGGGTGGGCCGGTGGGGACGCCACTCAGCTGTTTGGGGAGATGCCAGCTGGGGTAACTTGACTGTTGCTGGCGGAAGGGTTCCAGCCCACCCAGGATAGGGGTGGAAAGTATACTGGAAAAGTGCGTGCCCTGGCTGGGTAGCAAGTGTTCCCCGCCCACGCGGGCCAGTGCTTTAACCACGATCTGGTGCTTCCTTG
This sequence comes from Condylura cristata, assembly GCF_000260355.1. Lineage (NCBI taxonomy): Eukaryota > Metazoa > Chordata > Mammalia > Eulipotyphla > Talpidae > Condylura > Condylura cristata. The sequence continues at coordinate 13,126,925 of NW_004567119.1, read as the reverse complement.
GTCTTGATGCAAAGCTCGTCCTCCGAATTGCTCAAGAGAGCTGAGAAGAATAATCAGCTTGCCCAAGTGGGGAGGTGGAATTAGGGGCCGTATGCCAGCATTTTTGAGCCTCATTTGTACTGCAAGATCCGGTATTTTCCCGTTTGCTTCTCCCCGCTTTTGCACCTCGAGTCAAAGGGCACGTCCTGGGTCCTCTCCTTCCCCTTCCGGGAGCACAGCCTCCCACGCCTGCTTGCAAAGACCAGGACTTTCTCTCTTTCTCTCTCTCTCTTTTTTTTTTTTTTTCCAGTTAGGGTGGACTTTCTATTAGCACATCTCAAGGCCCTTCGTTTTTGTTTTCCAGATCCCTCAACACACCCCCTTGCTGTCCACAAAGATTTGTATCAAAAGCTCACAAAAATAACTTCTGAAACTTGATGTCCATTTTTATTTTTAGGTATACAAGTAGCTTGCAAATTGTGATCGCTACTGTATTGAGGTTGAGATCCCTGTGGGGGTTTCTTTTGTTGGTGTTCTGTATGGTTTCTGGATGATGTATGGATTGGCTTTCACGCCTTCCATTACCAGAACACTGAGGTCTGGACCCTCTCTGGTGGTACAACGGGTTAGGACGCAGCACTGCAAGCCAGTGGCAGCTGTTTCAGTGCGATTTCGGACCGGCCCGGAGGTGACCCACATGGCGCGGCAGACCTCTCCTGACCCGCCCGCTGCTCCCTTCAGCAGTGTACTTCGTCAATCTGCCTGTTCTGCTCCCCACTCTGTCTCTGGTGAGGCCTCTCACCTGCACCTCTGGCTTGTACCACAGTTCTGCATGCATAAACAAACAAATCTTAAAAAATAAAAATAAACTGGGTTCCAAATATTTTTGCCTTTAGCCAACTGATCTTAGGAACTTTCCATAGACAAGAGATAGAGTTAAGGATGGCTGTACTGTCACACACCATTATGCACGTGAGTGTTGCTGCTGGACAAGTTCAACTTGATGTGATCAAGTAATACCTAGGAACCCAGTCACTAGCTGAAAGGGGTTTCTTAGGAGGAAGTGAGCTGCTTGCCTAAGATAATGTCTTTGTCCCACAACCTAAGGCCTTCACTGGGCTTCTTACACTGTAATTAGAGACATTTCAAACCACACTGGACCCACTGAGTCCCGACGGGTAACTGCATAGCTGCCTGCACTGCTGCCTTTCCTACCTGGGCCTCACTCTGGATTCCTGCTCAGACCCATGAGGCTTCTGAGCTTTTAGGAAATAATCAGATCTCTCACTAGAGATCTTCATTTTATTTCCGAGGGCAATTTTTACTTAAAAAAAAAATTTTTTTGCCTATCTACCTGCAGTTGTAGGTGCAAAAATAAAGCAAATATTTTCTCCGTCTTTACTCAAAATATAGTGATACACACGCATTTGTAAGTCTTGCTCTTTTTTCACCTAACATTTCTTTTAATGTCAGAAATAAAGAACACCCTTGGTTCTTTCGTACAATAGCATCAACCAACACATTTTAATCAGCCCCCTAATAATGGATATTTGGGTTACAGTGGTTCAGTGAACAGCCCTTTCAACGTTATCACTTTCCATCCGCCAATAATTTATCCCAGAATTGCTAGTCAGAAGATTTGACTGTTTGCAAAATTGGATCATAGCTACCAAATTATTCTTTATATTAATAGCAACACATAATTCCACCTGCAGTATGTAAGAATTGTCATGTACTTGAAAGCTACCAAACTCAATGTACATATTTAATTTGCATGTCTGTGTAACATGTCTAAGATAAACCCTATTTTTTAAAATGTTTATTTTTACATCATTTTGTACATTTTCTTTCCGTCTCAATTGTAATCCCCATGGGTTTCCCATCACCAAGTCACCCCTGTGCCATCATCATAGTCCAGTGCACTTCCCTCCCCCCACTGTTCTTGATCCCACTCCCCACTCCACCCCCATAAAATGTCTCTGGTATATGGCTGTTTATTATCACCATTATTTTCTCACCTGGTCCATCATACTCCCGCTGAGTGAAACCATCGGTATTTTTCTTTTTCTCTCTGGCTTATCTCACTAAGCATGTTCTTTTCCAGCTCCATCCATGTTGCTGCAAAAGACATGTGTTTCTTTTTTTGGTTGCTGAGTAATAATATTCCATTGTACATATGTACCACATCTTCTCAATCCAGTCATCTACCCTTGGGTATTTGGGCTGCTTCCATGTCTTTCCAATTGTAAATAAAGCAGCAATAAACATGGGGGTGCAGGTATCTTTTTGAATCAGTGTTTTTGTGTCTTTTGGACAAACCCTATGTTTAACATTTAAGGATCTCTGTCATCTGCTTGGATTGTACATCTTATCTCCCCTTTTTCTCGAAAGGAGGGTCTTTTTCCATTACCTAGAAATATTAACTCAAATATCCCTTTGTGATTTGCAATTATTCCATTTTATTATTTATCTTTTGACAAGACTCATGGTACTTTCTTCCCACAGCTACTACCTTTACCTTTTTTATTATGACCTCTAGATTTCAAGTTGCTGCTAGTGAAATCATCCCCACTCTAACACTTAAAAATATTACAGAAATAAGGTTAAACTTTCCAAGTAGGCTTTTTGATCTTTCTGTTTTCAAGGGATTTTATGCAAGATGAATCGTGGCTACATAATGGGACAGATTACACCTCTCAGAGCCATGGTCTCTTGCACAAAATTGGGGAGAATATGACAGAGTTCTCTTTAAAGTGGCTTCTCTGGCCACTGAACACTGTCATAGCTATGAGACTTATTAATAAGGGTCTGTAATCAAGTGACATGGAAGACCTCATTAAACTCAAAGACCTTCTACAGCCTGGGTTGTAAGAACTAAAGCAGCTAATGAGTATGCCATCTTCACAAGGCAAATGAAACTTCATGTGCATTATGAATAGAATTAACTGTTCCTCCATTAATGTCACAGAAAAGGAATAACAATATAAATGTACTGGTTTCTGTACTTCTGAAGGAAGCAGAAGAGATGAAAAATGGGTATAAATTTTATATAGATACCCAAATAATATCAGCTATGGTCTGTATACCTTTTCTTTGCTAGGTATGATACCTTTCGTATTATAAGGTATATATCACCACTTACAGATATGAAAACTATGATTCAGTGTCCAATTTCAAGAAGCTGTTATTTGGCAGAAGCAGTAATCAAACTGGAAACCAAACCTTACTGTTACTCATTACATTATTATGAACTTCCAAATACACTGCATATAAATGTGTGTGTGTGTGTGTGTGTGTGTGTGAAAAAGCTACACAGAAACTAATTGTGATGATTTGGTCCATTCCAAACATTTCTATACAAAAACTAAATAAATGTGTTTGTTTTCCGTCTAGAGCCTGAGTCACCTCTATATCCCCAGGGCACTACCACAGCAGTTGACAAAACAAACATTCATTATGCTTGCTGGAGGAGAGATAATGAACCTGTAAGTCATAGTAATTAAATTAAATAATATATGTAATTTAAGCGGTTAGGTCAGGGAGAAAAATTAATAGTGGATAAATACAGTGTCTATGTTTATTTAAATTACAAAATCTAAGGCAGCAACCTTGAAAGTTAACTACTATGGAGTGGTCATATGGAACAAACCTACACCAAAGGACAAAATCTGAGACTAATTTACATAGAATTTTCTGCTAGAAAGTTAAAGGAAAATATCTGCAAGCATTTCCAATTCAATGTATGCAAATCTTCCATCCCCATACAAGTTACACAATGAGTTGATGAACAAGCCTAATGTCTGCTTCTAAGAGGGGAAATATTTCTGTTTCTGATTATCAATTATGTGAGCATTCATTAGAAACCCACTATCTGAATACTAAAAAAACTATTAGTAGTCAAATCAGCTGGACCCATTAATCATTCATAAATGAAAGGGTTGGGAACCTCACTGGCTTCATCAACAATATATTCCTTTTGGCCCCTGAAAAAGATCTTCAGTTACTGTTTTATAAAACAAGTTTCTGTTCACAGCATCCTTTGCTTTGGACGTCTCCTGTGAACCACCACATTAACTAGCATGGGAAGTAAACATCAAGCTGACTGCAGAGTTTTTTTGCGCATACCAATAAAAATAAAACACATGCATATAGAAGCATCACATATTTAATGTCAAAGAATTTGAATTCAATTACAAAAATTAACACATGATTTCAACATTAAAAAACTAACAATTATTTAAACAGCTATACAGTGAATATCAAAAACATAAATGAAGCATAACTATAAAAACTTTAAATACATCAACATCAAAATTATAATTTATTCCTATAACAAATAATTATGAACTAAAATATTTATAGTTATTTCAAGGACCACAATGGTAGATTTCTCTAGTACTGCATAAAATCTGCCTGTTAAATCTTTTTTTGCCCTTCATTTCTTTCTACATAATAGATGCTTCCAGTTATATAACTCTTTGTATCTCTAATACAGATAGTGATCCTTGGTAATCAAATCTAGTATAACCATTGTCTGCAGATGCTTTTGCTTTTTGTGAAATGCTACTTAGCAAAGTTATTATGCAAAAATTTAACATAAACTACTGGGTGCTACTGCTCTTAGGAATTAGAAGTATTTAAAATCCCAAAAGTTTTAAAAGTACAGTAATTTGTCATACCTTTATCAAGTTAAGCCACTGAATAACTTTAAACTTAGCATTTTTACAAGTTCAACAACTGAACTATTGTTCTGAATTATGATGTTTACTATGTTGAAATAAATATATATTTATCACTTTAAAACCAAATGTGCAAACCCGATTCTAAAATAAAACAGTATTTTAATTTGCATGCTTTACAAAGAAACTTTCATATCAATGTTTACAGTATTTTCTTCAGAAGAATGAGGCCTGATTGGAGATATATAGTCGCTGTCCAACATGGCTGCCATTAGCAAGTGATATTGTTGGTGACAAGGGGTAGCTTGGATAAGAATAAGGCCTTGAAGTATAAGGAAGCGCGCTGGGAGTCCCAGAAGAGAGGGTAGCACTAACAGGGGAAAGACTATTTATTGAGCTGCGACGAAAATTGTAGTCTGTAAATAAATACATGAACAATTATGCTGCACATCTTTGTGGATACAAATTTAATTCAAAGAGACAAAGCATTAAAACTATAATCACAATTCAACATAATGTTCTAAACATTCAAAATCCTGATAATACTATACTGCTGGTAAAGATTGTTTCAGCACTAACTGCACTGCATATCAGTTAGTCATTTCCTCTCACTGACATAATACTTCAATGATCTTACTAGAATGCATTCTTGGATAGCTATTGTTGTCTTTTTTTTTTTTCTTATTACAGAAAAAGAGAACTTCTGATTGCTCTTGCTCCACAATGAAGCTTCTTTTAAATCTGGTTCTGCCGCTAAGAGATAGCCTATGAAAAAAAGCTAAAACTGAGTGAATTCATGTTCGTTTTTTTGAAACTGCACTAGGCATGAAACCAGTAGAAACATTCACCCCTGGACTGCAAAAATACTTGGTGTAAACAAACTGTCCAATATTTCATTATTTAAATACTAATACAAACATTTACACAACTCAACACACCAATGTAACATTAGCATCTTCCTAGTACCACAAAACAGTAAAATGAATCATCTTTAAAAAATAAACTTCAGGAAACCATTATCAACTTACAGTAGAAAAAGCCATGTATTAAACCAAATTATTTTTTAAAGTATTTATAATTGAAACTTATAATTGAAATAGTTACACAATAAACTTTCATGTTATATACCAATAATTTCCTGCTTCATTAATTGCAGTATTTTTTATGTGTGTGAATATTAAAGACCAAATCTCTAAATCCTATACTTTCCAAAAACTCAACTATGTTCTTCAGTGTGGAATAAGCCAAAGATGTGACAAATATTATGATGATTTATATGAAGTACGCTGTTTCTAGGAATGGAAGAAAAGGAATTAGGTCATCTAATGTACAGATAAAGTTTTTTCCATATTTTCCTGGTACTATAAGTTAGGCCTAAAACATCTGAGCATTAACTTAATGCTGTGATGGGACTTAATAGTTAGCCAACAGGAATGAGATCAACTGCAGGAGAATAAGCTCAAGCAACATCAGAAAGGACCTAGTTAAGAAAAAATGGAAAAAACAAAAATCAGTTAAATATAGGCTTAATTCTAAGCATTGTAAACTCTAAAAGTTAAAATAATTTAACACCCTTTTTATTTTTACGAATAGTACTATATGATTCACAAATACAGTTTGCTTCAAAAGACCTAAATACATTTTGGGTCTCCCTGGTAGAACAAGGGGTTAAGTGTCCACAGTCACTGCAGCATAAGTTCAATCCCCGACTGGGGAGCTGATCCACATGGCACCACAGACCTCTCCTGTCTTGCCCGCTGCTCCCCTCAGCAGTATATTACAGTGGATCTGCCTGTTTTGCTCCCCACTCTGTCCCTAGTGAATCCTCTCACACCATCCTCTCCTTTCAGTCCCCCATCTCTGGCCTACACCCCAGCTCTTGTATGCATAAATGCATCCTTTTAAAAAAGGACATAGAGGTCTTCCTGGGTGGTACAGTGGGTTAAAGTATAGCACTGCAAACTAGCAGCAGCTAGTGCTGGTTCGATCCCTGGCCCCGGAGGTGATCCTCATAGCGCAGCAGACCTGTCCTGTCATGCCCACTGCTCCCCTCTGCAGTGTACTTCATCGACCTGCCTGTTCTGCTCCCTACTCTGTCTCTGGTGAATCCTCTCACCTTCCACACCTGGCCTGTATTCCAGTATGTATAAATAAATCTTTAAAAAATAAAAAAGGATATAGATAAGTTTAAATGACATCCAGTTCAAAGTATTCCTTATCCAATTTCAAGTACTGACATCCAGTTCAAACTGAAATTGGATAAGGAATTATTTCGATGCCATTTGTTTTTTCTGTAAGTCCAAAATAAAACAACTCTAGGTCACACCTTTTTTTTCTCCCAGAGGATCCACTTTGCTTGATCGATTATGATGTAGAGCCTATAAACAGAAACCTTTGCTTTAAAAAAAATTCCCACTTCTCTCCTTCTAAAGATTATTGCTCAAATACTGTCAATTCCTTATTAGCCATGTACTTAGGATTTAACCAACTCTCTTAAATTTTAACATTGTGGTCACAGACATCATTTAGAAGAGAAGATCTTCAAATAATTGCACTTCTGTAGGAGGGGAAATGCAGTTTCCCAAGAGAAATCCCTTTCACTTTGGTTTATTTCCATTCAAGCACTAATCAGCCTACTATGCATTAACTAGGGATATCCTCAAGGGGAAGATTTAAAAAGAAGAGAGTCAAACATCTGGCTATAGGCATGTGATTAGGTCTATAAATCTGTACTTATGATCCCCTACTATAAATCTTTAATTTATAAATAAACTAATCAGCTGCTATATTCTCACATTTTAAAGTAGGCTACATTAACTAAAAGTTGCCTTAGATGTGTTTGATACAGGGTAAATCAGGAAAAACTGCCTCAAACACTACAAAGACTAGGAAATAAAAGCTTCAATTATTTACAAACATTTCAAAAATAGCTTCATTACAATCTACGAATCTAAGTGTATCTGGAAAGATAGCTAAGTGATTAAAAAATACTATTAAACTTAAGTGAGCTAAAGCTAGACACATATTTTCCTAGCTCTAACTTACAATTTATTTATCATACAAAATAAAAAAATCAAAAGAAGACTGATTTTTATGAAATAACTAATAAACTGAAATTCCTAGGTACACTTACTTGCCCACCTGGCTCTTCTTCCCAATGAACATCCTTAGCTCTTCAAACCCACTGTTTCTGCCTCAGACTGGGATCTGTCTTCCCCTTTCTCCTTCTCAAGGGAAAGAATGCTAGAGCGCTAATTTCAGAATTTCAGTTATAGGCTACCATTTAAATAGCTGAACACTTAACTTGAAGTACAATTCAGACACAATGAAATGCATCTATCCCATGTGTTCACATCCATGAGTTCTGATAAAGCCCAGGAACCCACACCCAGGCTTCTCTCCGTCAGTCCAAAGCTGCTGGTGTCCAAAGGACGTTTGATGGGAGCAATCACTTTCTGACTTCTGTCACTGTAGTTTAGCTTTGCCTGTTCTTGGATTTTGTTTAAAATGTATATTTAAAATGATTTCTAGTGTCTAGCTTCTGCCTTTCAACACAACTTCTAAAATTATTCATGTTGGTGCTTTCTTATTGTTGCATAGTATTCCATTATAATTTCTTTATAGACAGACATCTGGATTGTCTCCAAATTTTGACTTGTAATCAAATTTTTTGGTGAACACGTCTGCATATTCCCTCTGGTAAGTAACTAGGAAGGGAATGAGGCCGCAGTGCAGCCCTCCAGCATGCCCTCCACTTACACAGTAAAATGTGGGGCTCTGTTGCGCCAGTCTCCCAATGTTGGAATCTCTCATGTCTTTCATCAGTGATGTGAAATGCATGGCATGCCCGGGGCTTTAACTTAGGTTTCCCTGTGACTACGAATGTATTTTGTTATTGCTCACTGAACATCAGCTTTAGTAAAGTCTCTGCACAAGCCTTTTGCTCACTTTACTGGTTTTGTCTCTTCATTACTGATACAAGGTTTTGTAATCAAATCCTCTACTTAAATATTAGAAAATATCAAAGTAGGAATAGACTGAGCTCTCTATCAATCTAATTCAAACCACCACTTTTAACTGAAGAATGACACAGAGGACCATGGCTGATTAAGTGACTGTTGCATACATGTACAATTGGCTGAATAATGAATAGGTTAAAACTAAGACCTTTTAATTCCTAAGTACAATCAACATTCATTCTTTAATAAAAGGGATATGTTCTGAGAAATGAGTCAAAAGGTTACTTTGTCATCACTGTATGAATGTCACAGAATGTACTCAGACACACCTAGCTAGACATGACAGCCATGATAGCTAGACCACACACTGTACAAGGACCACATATGTGGCCCCACTGTTCACTAAAAGATTGTTAAACAGTGTGTGTGTGAGAAAGAATTATTTTTACTTGAGAGATTTTTCACCCTATTTCTCAAAATTGATCTGAGAGAAGGTATCTCATTGTGATGGGAATAGCAATAAATAGAATAGAAATAAAGTAGACAGAGCTGCCTATTTCTTGCACCTATCGGCCCCCACTTCTGGTTTTAGCCAACAGAATCTGCATTCCCTTGTCTTATATACTAAATGTTCACATAGTTACTTCATAAAAGACCCTTGACAAAACAAAAGTGTGAGGATTATTTGTTTTAATACAGTATAATAGATTATTAGAGATAGCATTTGAGCAACTTCTCTAACTTTCATATTTATAACCTGAATGAATACAAACATTTTCCCCGAATAACTATCATCTATACAAAGGCTAACAACTACCGTCATGTGAAGTGCCAACCTATTCTAATCAAGAAGTAATGTCTGGATCCTAAAGGACTCTGGCAGTCTGGAATGGGCAGGGAGAGTGATGGTAATCAGACAGCACAGTCTTGCTGGATGGAGGGTGCACGGCCCACCTGCTGCCAGCCTGGTAGTGATGCCACCAATATGTCTCTCACTGAAAATCTAAGCAATGGACACAGAATGAATGACTCTGTGTCTCATTTTTTATTTCTAATTCCACATCAGATCAAATACTCTGGGTTTTCTAGCTGCTTTTCAGCTTCATATAAAGAGATGAAATTCCTTAATAAAGACTTTAAAGTGAATTCAGTTATCATAATATTTTTTTCTTTTAGTTTATTTCAGCACTTCTATACACAGATGCTATTCAGCTATATCTACCAATTCTACTCCTATTCACAAAGTTATACAACCAACAGCACTACCTAAGTTTCAGAACATAATCACTGGAAAGAGAAATTTTGCCCATATTAGCAGTCACTCCCCACTCCTTTTCTTGCAGTTCTAGCAACCACTAATTTTTCTATTTCTACAGATTTGCCTATTCTAGAATTTCCATATAAATGTAATCATACAGTTGGTCTGGTCTTTTAAAAGTTAACATCTTAGCATAATTTTTTTAAGGACCATTCATGTTGTAGAATATACATCATCACTTCACTTCTTTTTATAGTTGACTAATAACTCTGTTACATAGATATACCACATTTTGTTTGTTCATTTATCAATCAGTATATACTTTGGCTGTTTCTACCAATGTTTTTCCCAAGATAATGCCCACGGATTAGTGTTAGTATTTCTGTGTTAACTATGAGAGAGTAAGTTTTGAGTATATTAACTTGAGCAATAGATAGCTGGAAAAGAATGAATTTATTGTCCATATTGCTTCCTTACAAAGCTGCATTCACTAAGTTCTCTATTTTTATATCTGTTATACAGTTGGGGGGGGATCATCTGCTTTTAACTATTTTTCATTTGCAACATTTTCCCAATTTTTAAAGTGATTTATTTTTTAATTTTCATTTAGAAGAACTGGGGTGTGGCGCGGGGATCAGGAGTGGGAGGTGTGGGGGTTTAAAGGATTCACCAGACAGCAGGGAACAGAACAGGCAGGTCTACTGAAACACATTGCTAAGGGAAGCAGCAGGTAAGACAGGCGAGGTCTGCTGTGCCATGTAGGTTAGTGCCTTGGCCACAGATCAAACTTAGGCCTTAGCCATGATAGCACTGAGACTTAACCCCTAGGTCACCAGGGAGGCCCCATTTTGCCAAAATTTGAATAATTTGGGTTTTAAATTATTTTTGTGAAGCTACCTAAGTGTACAATAATTAACATAAATGTATGCCAGATATCTTCATTCTAAATTAGCTAAAGATCATAATCAAACTTTGAAAAGCAAGGGTTTGAAACTATGGAAAATGCAAATTAATCTATAGTGACAGCAACCAGATCTGTGGTTGCCTAGCAGAGAGGTTAGAAGGAGGGATAGATTACAAAGGGGTAGAAGGCAATATTTAAGTGTAATATACTTTCATTCTTGACTACTGCGTCGTTTCACAGATATATACTGAAGTCAAAACTGATCAAAGTATGGACCTAAATATATGTATTTTGTTGCACTTTGATTGTGCCTCAATAAAGTTAGAAACAAAACCCAAGTGTTTCTTTGGGTCAGTTTCTGTGTTTTACAAACTACATCCTATACAACTGCCTGAAAGCAACACTTAGCCCTCAGACTAAAAGTCTTGGGAAAAATTTTAGGAAAGACGGGTATAACAGACAAGCTGCTATGACGGTTACTCAAGGTTCCACCAGGCATCATGACTTTCCAAGGGGAAAAGATAAGCACAGTTTTTCCAAAACTTGTCTGACCTTAGAAATGGTCATTTCACTGAAAAGCTGAGAGTTATTTTGTATGACACTTTTAATGGGGGTAATATGTAGAAGGAAAAACATTAAAAACAAAAAAGAAAATTCTTGAAATATGCTAAGTATAGAGATTATAAACTCAAATGTCTTTAAAATGCCAAGATGTAACAAAGCAAAAAAGAACGAGGAACAATGTGAAAACATCGGCAGTCTAGTTATGTACTGAAACTAAGCTTCACTGCTTCACTTAAAAAAACTGAAGAGAACAAACCTAACTAGGGCTTCCAGTTTGCTACCTTTGTACTAAGAGACTCATTAGGTCAAACTCCTCTTTTCACTAGTTTCTAAGCATTTGGAAAGAAAATTAAACGAAAGTAGACTAGGAGAGGGAAATTTATGACCTGAGCTGCAGCAATGTAGGCTTCAGTCATCTCAGCTTCAGTAGCACTTGACAACCTTAGCTCACTAGAAAATCTTCTCATCACTATCTGAGCAAAAGTGATGATGAAAGTCTTAAAGAGATTAGCAACTCTTTTCAAGTTTTGTTGCTGTAAGTAAAACGAATCTTAATTCAAAATTTGAATTATAAAACTGTATAGGGAAGACAGTTCTAATAAGAGCATCACAATCGTGTACTTGTGCTAAGTAATTGTACATGTACTTTATGCTAAAATGTGTAATAAAACAATTATGCCTCAAACATAACAAATGTTAAGTCTTTGTATGTGAAATATGAGTTTAATAGCTAGCAAGTAGTATTTACTGAGTATGCACCTAAGGGCCAAGATAACCACATAAGATCAGTACTATTTACTCCTTACATGGCTTCACATGCAAGTATTATTTTCCTCTTTATCACTAAGAAAACTGAGACACAGAAAGGTGAAGAAACAGCAGTTACTTAAGAACACAGCAGGAGTTCATGATTTGCTACCCCAAAAAAGCACAACATTCGTTTTGCCTCTACATGTAAAAAAAGTTTGGACAGTAATCTTTATTCACTCTACTAGCTACCTTTCCTACTAATGTTTATCCTTTTCAGTACCCTGCTGGAAAAAAAAAAAAAAACTGAACAGTGAATGCTAGTTAAACATCACTTTAATTTCTGAATTATATCAACAGTAATTTTGGTTTAATAGGTTTGAAAAAAAAATAATCATTCCAATTTCAGGTAAGTTTGAGAAATGCTGAAAAACCTACATATAACACACTTACTTTACATCTTATAATACTATTTACCTGAAATATGGAAACCAGTTTAATTTTTTAGAACTTTAGTGAGTCTATTATTAACAAAGCTGTGATAACCAAAATTTTCACAAAGTATCACTGGAAAATTTATAACTGGATTTCTGATACTAACTGTATCACTTAATATTCCTAAGATAATTTTTCTTACCTGCTCATTTTCTCCAAATTCTTCTACATAGGTCCAGGCTGAAGAGATTGTGTTCCCTGTCTGTAAGCAGTGAAGACAGAAAAGAATTGAGTCTTTAGACTGATGTTAACCCTATCTTGGAAGTGCATGGAGTCCTTTAGATCAGTAAACGGGAAAATAAATTTAGAGGGAAAAAAAAGCAAGTGACAAACAGTTATTTCTGAAGTTCTGCAAAGCTGAACAACGAGACTAGCATTGTGATACTTAAATAAAAAATTAAGTTAACACATCATCAGGAAAAAAATTTTCTATACAAAACAAGTCTTTATTCATTTGTTTCTCCAAGAAGTACTACACTACTATTTTTAAAATAATTCCCATAAGTAAATAGTCAAAGAAGTGATTTTGAAAATGATTCAACCCTTTCTGTCTAAACAAGAGGTAGATGGATTAAAATGCTATTTCTCTTGAAAGCCATTTTGGTTAACACCTAAACTTTATGAATTCTAACTTAACCGCATATACAGGATAACTCTGGTATCTAGCCATTGTAGTGTTACCTCTACATATGATGTAAGGTTTTCTGGTAAATATATATATATATTATATAATATATATATATTTATATGTGTGTATATATATATGTAACTCTGTGCTGAGAAATTTGCATAAATGTCTGATGATCCACATGAAACTGTAGCCTTTATGTAACCATTTTAAAGATTACAATTTAGGAAAAAGTATCATTTTCTGATTTGTACTTATATGATAAAATAGATAACTTTAATCAGTTCTCCTGGAGAAAATTAGAAGATACAGATGACTATTAAAAGCTGAAATATTTATCTGAAAGCATGAGAATAACTAACAGGTGAAGAGCGATCTCAAACTAGAAGGAAATTCCAAGAGGTATGTGTGTTTCCCTAAAAACAGTGGCTAATTCTGAAGAGGGATATGAGGCCAGGGAAGATGGTAAGAGATGAAACTTCTAAGGACAGTAGGGCAAAAGTGGGAGCTAAGGAGTAGATGAGGCATGTGTGCAACTGAGTAAAAGTAACTAAGAATCAGACCAGCATTAGTAGAGATTAAATTCAACTTTCAATTTCAATTCCTGTCTGGATTAATGCAGGATTGCCAGGATTGCCAGCACCTTGCCTACTTCCTGGAGCAAAACTAACTAAATCCCCTCTAGATAGCAGCATGCCGTTTTTCAACTTTCTTTATATATTTTTTCATATAAAGATATAAAACAATGTGACCAAAAAACAGTAGTCATTAGTAATAGATACACAAGGAATTTGATAATAAAGTTTTCAAAACTGGACATTAAAATAGTTATGCCTTTTAGCTATGCCTCAAGAAAACAAGAGACAAGACTGAAAATTTTGGAGGAAAAATATAAATAAAAAATGAGTCAGCATGATAGACTACTCTTCAGCAATCAGCAAGATATATTCATCCTATTCACAGCAACATGGGTGGAACTGGATGGGGTCATGTTCAAAGGAAAAACAAATTTATCAGATGGTTTTACTTATAGGAGGAATATAGGAAACCAAATAAGGGGTCAGGGAAAATTAATAATAATAATCATGGATTTTAAAAAACTATAAACCAAGACAGTCAGCAGGGCAGGAGGGAGAAGGATCAAAACAGGGGAAGGAAGAGCACAAAGTACTATGGTGACGTAGGTGCACAGGGAACTGTTGGTGGGAATTTTATGTGGACTGCAACTGAGATAAGAAAACATACATTGTATAAAAATGAACAATGATGCAAAATATATAACTAAATTAAAAAAAAAAAAAAGTCAGCCTGGTGAGGGGCTGTGATGTGCAAAGTACTCATCACCCTCTACCTTGCAGCTCAATGTAGCTACAGACTACATCGAGCCTTCACAGGAAGACTCAAGGCTTCAGGACCTGATACTTCGGCTCTTGCATCTGCCAAGTTGCTATCCATTTCAGACTGGAAATTACTAGACCAGTAATCACAGAAACTACAAAGAAGATTTTTACTTGAACATAAAATGAGTAGATAAAAGCTCATCTAATATGTAAGCCCATTTACCGGCAAGGCCAAAATAAACAGTATGTAAGAGGAATCATGATTTTGAAGCATTCAAATAAAGGTGAAGCTCCTTATTTAGCAACCAAAATGTGTGAAGCAAAAGGCTTTCCAGAAGCAGCCACCAAACAGATTGATGCTCAAGGAGAATTCTGAAGAGAAAAAAAGATAAACTTGGCAAAGTCTGAAAATCAACCTAAGCCACCCCCCCTCCATAATTTTCATGTGTGTACTGACCAAAATAATTTATGCCATGATTAGACTATGTAATATTAGTAGCCTGAAAAAAGTCAAGTGAAATTCTAGAACTGAGAAATAAATTTACATGAACAGTATGTCAGCATGTAAGATAAAAATTCAAAATAACCCTCATGAGCCAAAAGGTAGTCTGAAGAAATCATACATAAAAGTAACAGAACATCTAGAAAACTTTCTAAAAAAAAACACACTGAGCCACAGGTTTTAAAAGTGGTGAAAGCTTCAAGTCTGATAAAAATGACAATCAGACGTAAGTGCAAGTAAAGACTATTCAAAGTAAATGAGTTGTGGGGAGGGCAGCAAGCAATGGCGTTTGATCCAAGGCATGGCAAGGTGAGACCTGGTTTCTCAACAGAAACAATTTGTCATAGGCATATCCACATCAAAGAAAATTAAGACATTCTGCAGGCAGAATATATAATTCCAGTAGAGATTTGGAGATGTAGGACAAGCAAAAAGAAATAAAAAGTATAATAAATAAGTAGGGGGGTTAAAATATATAGATTTAAAATACATGGAACTAACAAAACACTAAATTGGAAGAAGAAATAAAATAAGACAAAATATACTAAGGTGTTCTTTGTTCTTCTTGGAAAATGATAAAAGCATTAATTCACACTAGACATCAATTAATTGTTAAGAATGTATGTTAAAGTCTAAAGAGTAATCAATAAGGGAATTTAGATTCTATGACTAATACAAGTTCCAATGCAACACCTGAAATAACTGATGATAATAACAAGTCAACTAAAAGAAGAAAAGAACAAAAGAAATTTAAATAAAACAAGAAAAATAACAGGAAAACAGAACAAAGAAGCAGCAGCAAATGGCAAGATGAGTGACTTAATCCCAAGCATATCAATAAGCACATTAAATGTAAGTTGATCAAACACTTAAAAGTTCATCTTAAAGCTAAGACACAGAAAAAGGTACTTTAATCAGGTACCCAAAACCACAGTGGGTAATTTTTATAAACATCTTTCAGTAAATAACAGAACAAAGAGACCAAAATTATAACTGATATAGCAATTTGACCTAACTGGTATGAGTTGAAATGTGTACCCCAAAAAAATTTGTTGAAGTTCTGAACCCAATGCCTCAGAATCTGATCTTATCTGGAAGGAGAGTCATGGTAATGTAATTACTTATGATGAAGTCATAGTACAGTAGGGTGGGCCCCTATTGTTATCCGACTGGTGACCTTGTAAGAGTGAAGACACAGAGGAGAATGCCCTGTGAAGACACAGGGAGAACATGATTATGTCCCAACAGAGGCAGAGTAATGCTGTGCAGACCACCCAACTCAAGAACTGCTGGCAAATACTAGGTACTAAAAGAACAGGAAAAGCTTCCTCCTAGCTGCAGAGGAAACACAGCCTGGCCAACAACCCAATTTCTCACTTCTAACCTCCAGAACCATGGGACAACAACCTTCTTTCTGTTCCTTGAGTAGTCTATTTTGGATACAGCACCCTAGCCAATAAATATACTGCAATTAACAACCTCAAACACATTATTTTTAAGCAGGCACTTAATTATATACTTTAACTGGTAATTAAAAGATTAAAAAACAAGAGGACTTAAATGATACACACTTTTTGATCACACTAATATCAAAACAACTACAAAATACTAATATCAAAATACGACTATAAAAATCTCTATATGCCTAGTAATGTATGTTTGTGTTCAAGATGTATGTGCAAATTCATGTTCAAAAAGTCAAACACAAAATATTTAGAAATAAATACATAAAACACATTAAAATGTGATGCAGTTACAACTATACTTAAGAAGAAAATGAGACATATACTATACTTTAAAAAGGCTGAAAACTCTAAAATGACTTCTTAAATGATATTCCCCATTTCAGGGTAATATAATGCCAATCTTACACAAAGTCTTTCACAGAACAGTAAAAGTAAAAAAAATCCCCAACTAATTTTAAAAGGGAAGTATGAGTCCATCTCATTAATAAGCACAGATATAAAATTTTTAAATAAAGTATTAAAGGCCTAATTTAACAATATATAGAAAGGATGATGTACTATGACCAAGTTGGCTCTATTTCAAAAATATAACATTCATGTAATACCCAAACATCAATCAATGCAATTCATTACATTAAAAGAACAAAAATAACTGTCAAAATAAATGTATAAAAGCACTTGATAAAACTCATCGCTCATTCACAATAAAAATTCTTAGCAACTATTCCTATTCTGTAGGAATAGATGGGAATATCCTGAATGTGATAAAGGGGCTTCTGTAATAAAAGTCCCGACAAATATCATTCCCAAATGAAGAAATATTGAAACTTTCCAAGGACGCTTCTACCTTCAGTTGTATTCAATGTTGGCCATGCAGTGCTAACCAGAACAAAAAGGCAAGAGAAAAAAGAAATGTGGACCCTCCCTGGTGGTGCAGCGGGTTAAAGCACAGCACTAAGCTAAAGCCACTTCAGCATGAGTTGGATAGTCACCCAGGAGGTGTACACATGGCTCAGCACCTCTCCTGACCAGCCCACTGCTCCCCTCAGTAATGTGCTTTTGTCGATCTGCCTGTTCTGCTCCCCACTGTCTCTGGTGAAGCCTCTTGCCACCGTTGCACCTCTGGCCTGTACTCCAGTTCTGTATGTCTAAGTAAATCAATTTTTTAAAAAAAGAAAGTGTAAGGAAGGAAAGGAAGAAAGTTCAATATTTGCAGTTTGCATGACTGCACATATAGAAAAATTTAAATAATGTAAAGTCAAACCAACAGAATCAAATTAAGTTTCATTCAACACACATACACACACACACACACACTTGTCTTTCTAAGTGACATTAACAATTAAAAACCAACATTAAGACACCTTTTATATTATTTAAAGTTTTAAACCTATGAGAGAATTTATAATAAATCTAAATATGAAAGATGTATATATTTACACAGTTAACTGAATGTCTGAGAGAAATTAAAGAAAGTCTATATACATGGAGAGATCTATACTGTTCATGGATTAAGAGGTCTGATAATATGAAAATGTTATTACTTTCCAAATTGATTCACAGATTCAACTTAATTCCAATACAATTCCTAGTAGGAACTTTTTGGGTATATGATTCCACAATTCATATAGAAATACAGGGCTGAGAAGTCCAGATTGTTATGAAGAAGAAAAAAATAAGTTGTAAGATATTCTCTGCCAGCTATTAACACTATTCTATAGCTATGTAATGCAATGCAGTCACAGAAAAGTATTTTTTCTTGAATGATTTTAAGATAAGCAAAGATTTCTTAAAGCAGGAAACAGTACTACCTTTAAAAGACTGAAAAACTGAACCATACTAAAATTAAGAACTTCTCATGATTCAAAGTATATAAGGAAGACCATATATGGTGAAGACAAGTATACACCATAGGTTTCTGTAAAATACAGTCAACAAAGTTTGTGTCTTAAGTAATAAAGATAAACAAAACACTACACAGCCATGTGTCCTATGACAATTGACCCAGTTTGAACTGCACATAGGTCCCAGCAGAACACACCATGCAGACTCAGGCTAAAGCACCAATGTCTGTGTAATTACAGACTGATTTCCAC
This sequence comes from Condylura cristata, assembly GCF_000260355.1. Classification (NCBI taxonomy): domain Eukaryota; kingdom Metazoa; phylum Chordata; class Mammalia; order Eulipotyphla; family Talpidae; genus Condylura; species Condylura cristata. Next base: position 13,108,308 of record NW_004567119.1, on the reverse strand, counting down.
ACAATTACAGGATGCTTACAACTCATTTCTCAGAACATATCCTTGTTGGTAAGCTATTCAATAAAAGGACAAAGACTTAAAACAAGAAAGACACTTCATCAAGAGGGTATCTTAATACCTATAATCCCTCTAAGAGATGTTCAATGTCATTAGTGAACAGTAATATAAAAGCTATCATTTCAATGAGTAAACAAAACACACCATTCAGAATTTTGAAGGATGGTTGATAGCCAAAGTGTCGGCAAGAATAAGGAATGGCTGAAACCCATCGCTTTGGAAAACTGGCATCATCTACTAAAGTTTTAAAAATAAGACCCACCATTTTTACTGCTGTGCATATAAACAACACTAAAAAAAAGTACAAGAATCTTATAGGATCATTATTGAAGGAGCTTAATCTGAAAGCACCTGAAGTTTCTATTAATAGAAATAATGATATCACTTCAATTTAGTATTACAGTGATGTGACTTCTAACATCTTATGGAGGAAAAACACAGATTATCAGCCACCTTGGCACAGAATAAATTTAAAACTCCCAAAGCCACCTTGCAAACAAAGTATGTTCATAAGATTTGTGTATCTTGACTGATTTATTTAGGATCTGACCAGATGTCTTAGATCCATACTACACTAAAGTGATCAGATATAGCTATGGGCAGGTAGGGTAGACAAAGCCAAAATTATCGTTTAAAAGGAGGTAAAGCTTTTGGTCAAAAGGCCACACGATATATTTCAGTCTTCTAAAAAACAAACTTCCAATAATATACCACAAGTTCAACCTTTTAGAAAGCGGAATATTAGACAAAGGTCTTTTTTTTTTTAAAATCATGAAGTTACAAAGCATAGCAGTTAAGATTAAGAGCACAACCTCTTAGCTAACGAGGGAATACCAGGCATAGAGTTTAATCTATTAAAGTCTCAGTTTATTCATTTGTTTAAAAATGTATAGATATTAAAACCTACTTCAAAGAATGGTCAAGATAATGTATAAAGGCATTTAACAGAGTAACATACAGCAAGTACTCAAAGAATATTACTATTAATATTAATGTGTATAACTGGAATGTCTGGATTTGTCTTTGGTTTGTTTTCTGGGTAATTACTATTTTTAATACTTACAAATAACATTTTAGTATATAAAGGACACTGTTACGGATCCTTTATCCTATAAGATAAATACTATTAGCATTCCCATTTTACAGATGAAGAAACTAAAGTACTGAGAAGGTCAGCGTCCTTTCCAAGTAGCAAGGAAGCTGGGGTAGATGTGGCTCCCAGAGTCAGACATTTTTATACTACATGCTAAATTAAATTTCTAAATTTTCTTTTGCTGAATTTTTGATAAACTGCATAATGCACTGTTTCCTAATCCTCTCATTTCAGATTACAATCTTCACAGCACCTTGTGCTTGTTTAGAGTATAACCAGTAAATTAATAACCACCCACCTCCTTCAATAGAATGCAAACTCCATGAAACTGTATCTATTGGATTCACTACTGTGATCCTCAAAATATAGAGTTCAGTAAGTCCCTATTGAAGGAATACACACACACAACACACACACACATATTAATCTGTCAGTTAATAAACTGAAAATGAGAATGGGAAGCATAAAGGAATAAATAATAATTTAGGAGATTCATATGTAAATAATATCAAAAGTAAGCTTTGTTAACTCCAAATCTGCAATAAGTGTATTTTTCAGAGGGCTTCAAACTCAGAATGGTGTTAAGAAAGATAATTCTGAACTACAATGGTCTGGTGAAGAATAATCATTCCTTCTTCCATACATTTACTTAATAAAATTGAAAGATTCACAATAAATGTGAAGTTTTGTTTTGTTTTGTTTTTAATTTACGGATACAAAACATGGTTGGGGGGTTATATTAAACCATAATTTCTCTCCCTGAAATTTTCATCTCTTACACTTAATTCCAACCCCTGGAACATTATACTAAATTCTTTCTTCAATGTGCCAGTTTTTGAATAGCCAAAGACAGTGATCATATTCCCGTACTTATGGCATTTACAGGTTAAACAGCCCCAAATACTTCAGCTGTTCTCTCTCCTACTTCATATTACAGTTTCCAGGTAGTCAGGTTTAAACAAACTCTGGTGTCCCAAACCAAACAAAACATTCCAGATACATTCTGAGCAGAACAAAATTATTGGCCTGGGTACTATGTAACTTTCCTAATTTGCTTTGAATTATATATTAATTTGAGTATCTCTAGAGCAAAATGACTTATTCTGGTTTTGACAAAATAAGTTCTTACAACTGGCTAACTTTCATTCTTTGCCAGCTTATTTAATTATAAAATAACACAAACAGGAGAATGTTTAAAATATAGGTATATATGTAGATTACATAACTTAAAAAAAAATGTTCTTATCACCCAGTTGAGAAATGGAAACTTCAACATGACAAAAGTTTCTCTTGTATCTTTGTCTACTTTCTCTCTATAGTTTGCCATTTAGGCAAACATTCCTATACAATACATTATTTAGTTTTGCTTTCTTCCTAATAATTTCATTTGTCTCAACTCCTTCCACTTAAAATTTCAATCATTTTTTACTTTTTCAATAGTCACCTTAAATCTCTCATGGAAAGAAGCAGGAGTAAGTAAGCATTACCCTTTCATTATCAACAAAGAAGATAAAAAGACAGAGGGAAGATTAATTCTACTAAAGTCAGTGTATTCCATCAATATGAACATCTATCCTCAATAAGAAACTGAGCTTCCATCTTCTCCTAGTTGGATATTATACTAGAGCTTTAGAATCTGTCTTAATTCCATGAATTGAGGAACCACATATTTAAAGAGCATAAACAAATATAAATATATTTGGTCAATTATATTTGGGTTATTTAGCTTCAATTTATTCATATCTCATCTAAATATAAGTACTAGGGAATTAACTATAAATTTGTTTCACAGAAAAACTCCCAGTACAGAATATCAGATTGAAATAATGTAAAAGAAAATTATCATCACGAAGTTCAGATGAAATCAAGGCACTATAATAATTTCCTTATTTAACAATTCAAAACAACAAACACTTGACATCATCAATCTACTTCCTGAGGCCTTAGAGGATTGATAAAAAAGCCTGTCAATCTCCCTCCCCTTGTTCGCTAATGCAGCAACTCCTTTGTAGCATAAACCATGATATAACCAAATAAAAAAGCCAGAAAATGAATAAAAATGTAAAAATGTGAAGAATTTTAAAGATCAAGAGAAGCACGGCTTTTTAAAAGTGCCTAGTACAAATGCAATGAGAAATTAATAAAAAGCAACTACTTATTCCATGTAAATAGAACAGTTGTTGATCTTTTATTTTTCTATCAGTTATTCTGCTGTGCAGTATACAGATATATGCTTTGAATTGTACAAAGAAAGGGATATTAAATGGATAAAGTTAGTTACTGCAAAGCAAGTTCTTGGTTTTAAACTATTTGAACTAAAAGACCTACCTTGGTATTCGTAAATAAATTTCTAGTATTATTTCTGGTCCTTCCTTATAAGATTTTTTGCCATATTTCAAACAAAACCAAAACATGTGTGATCGAGTCATTAAAAGTCAAAAATAGGGCCCTCCCTGGTGGTGCAGCGGGTTAAAGCACAGCACTAAGAAGCTAAAGCCACTTCAGCATGAGTTCGATACCCCCCTGCCCCAGAGGTGATCCACATGGTGTGGCAGACCTCTCCTGACCCACCCGCTGCTCCCCTCAGCAGTGTACTTCATCCATCTGCCTGTTCTGCTCCTCACTCCGTCTCTGGTGAATCTCACCGCCCCTGCACCTCTGGCCTGTACCCCAGTTCTGTATGCACAAATAAATAAATCTTTTTTTTAAAAAAAGTCAAAAAATAAAGTCCTAGTATCTTAGAGGTAGAGGCCTTGAGGTCCACAGTGAGCAAATGACTTAATTGACATTCCAAGGTCATTGTGCTGTTGGCAAAGACTACAGGTTCTTACACTTTTACATGGTTACTCATTATACTATGCAATTTCTTCTCTTACAGTACTAAATCCGTTAACAATTATGGTTTGTTAATATATGTCTTAGTAAAGTAAGAATTATGAATAATACCAAACAATGGTCTTTCAGAAAAATACAGTTTCAAGAAAAACATTTTCATGAGCACTGAACCCCCTCATAGGGCCAAAGACACATAGTTGAGTTAGTGGAATTTTCATCTTACCACTTAACCATATGAAAATAAATACACAAAATGTTTATGTTGACCCTATTTCTTACTTAAATAAGTTATTGATGAATTAAGGAATTTTAAAGCATACTATTTATGTTTTTTAAATTATCAGTTTGAAATAGTATCATCAAAATTAGGTCTGTAATTAAAACTGAAAGAACAATTTTCTAAAAATTATTTTTCTTTTAGTTATAAAAAGCTTTCACTGTAATATGATATAACCATTACATTATACATAAATATATCCTAAAATGATTTCTTAAACTAAAAAAAGCTAAAATGTTTCTCTCTGTTTCAAAGCAATTTATTGGCAAAATTTTTAAACTGAAATTTTATTTCTGCAGTTTTCCTATCAGTTTGGAAATAACGACTCATAAAAGAAAAAGCATCAATTATTTTTTCAGACTTCATCTTTCATTCATTTTATAACTTTTTTTTTGTAGGTTTGCAAGGCAAGACTCTGCTACTTGAGCAGAATAAATTCTTGTGCAATTTACTGAAAGCATATAGCTAGCAAAAGCCAATCATGAGACAATGGTATGAGGAATAAGGTCTGGGTGGGACAGGAATGGGGGACAAAGTTTCACAAAGGATAGGGAAGGGGACATCATGACCATGCCTCAAGAGACATTTGCGTCAGCAAAGTATGTTATCACAGGCAGAGGTATCCCAAGACTGCCATGGAGATGAAATCATGTTATCAACAGCGCAGGCAGCCCTAAGCCTGCCTCATGATCCAAGCTATACTCTGTAGGTAGTCAAGGAATGCTCTACTGTGATTCGCAGACAGTAAGTAGGTCGCTGTTGCCCATGAGTGGCCAACTCATAGGAACCCCAAAGTTTGCATTCCCACCAGTAGTGTACAATTTCTCCAGAGCCTTGCCAACACCTGTCTTTTCATTTTCTTGATAAGCAGCCCACCTAACAAGTGAGACCATGTTACACTGTGGTTTTCATTTGCATCTCCATGATAATTAGTGATGTTGAGCATAATTTCATATACTTTTGGCCACTTGATCATTTTATAACCTTTTTAAACAAGTTATCCTGGCAAGAGAAAGCAAAACCTAATTTGAATGATATGATGCTTTTTATCTTTCATGAGTCTTAATGACAAATTTCCAGTGAGAATAAGGCTCTGTCTACACATGACCCATCTAAAACTGCCCCTGATGTTACCAACTCCCTGTCTCTGTCCCCTCACCCCAAGATTACTGTGGAGAATTCACCAAAGATGCACGGGTTCTCTTATAAATTGCTTTAAATAACAAATCCTCTAATCTACAAAGAATCTTTATTTCAAATGAAGATTAGCCAATTCAGAAACAATAAATTAGCAGGATCATGAACTCAAATATAAGTCAAAATTAAATTTTCTCCAAGTGTTATTAACAAAGCTAAAAACAGTAAGATTATGCAGGAATAAAGTTTCAGCAAAATTTACCTTCAGTTCACACAATGGAGTTTAAACGTATATTAAGTACTCACCACTAATATTGAAATTTTCAATAAATTAATTTTATCCATAATCCTAATTTCATACTCTACAATATTATATAAATAGTTTTAAACTTACCCAAATGAAGTAATGTAAACTGGGCTGCCAGTTCCTTTGCATCTTCTAATGTAGTGCAGAGCTTGTCTGGCATGAAATAACTCTGGGATCCATTCGCAATAGCAGGAATAACTATCTTATATACCAAGAGTACTTTCCCATCTTGACTTGTTGTTGAATATAAATAATACTCAGGTGGTGCCCAATTATTTTTGTTGCAGTAATAATCCAAATGCATTACTGCAGAATTGAAATGACTAGATTTTAAAGAATACATACTAATGGGAGTAAGCTTTGTTCCAGGAAAAAATGGGTATGTGCACCTTTCGATCTCAGGGGGACTTGGGCTATGCTGACCATTGAGACGAGCTGGAAGACTTGGTGGCTTGCCTAGAGTCTTTGTATGGTTCTCTTCTTTGTTAGTGAACACAATCAGGTTTTCAGAATTGGGGCTAATCTGACCATTAAGATGTTGTCGCCAAGTGTTTTCTTTATTTACTGGTTTTGCCAGTGTTACCTCAATACTTGCTCCGTCAATGCATTTTCCATTCATAACAGACATAGCAGCTACTGCATCTTCTCTATTGAAAAAGTGAACAAAAGCATAATCTCTTAGTTTCTTCACTCGTTCAACTGCACCAGGTTTGAATTTATTGAATTCTGCTTTAATTGTTTCCTCTGTAGTGGAGATCATTAAATTTCTGACATAGAGAACTTTAACTCTCTGCATGGTTTCCTCATCAACTTCTTTCTCTGGATCAGCCCAATCCACTTGAATGGTATGGCCCCATAGCTGAAATGTTCCTGTAAAAAAAGAATTAATTAATTTCAAGATAATTTTTTAAAAGGTCAAAAATCTTAAGTAAAACTGTTTCTCCAGCGAAGCAGAAGCTCAAATACACATCAATATACTTGATTAAACATTAGTTTCCTATTCATGTGAAAGTTTTAACTAAGGGAAATACAGTAAAAACCTATAGTAGAATCAATTTTAAGAGTCAAAAGAACAAAAATATTTCAAAAACAGACTTTTAATAGAATTAAAATTTGAATTATCCTCTGAATGCATTACTAAAGAGAATGATTCATTACAGGAACTATTTCTTGTCTTTTAGATTTAGTTTAATTCCTTTAAGAGCATTACATATTATCATAATACGGATCTACCAGGTCTTGTCATTTTCTCCTATTTCTAATACAATTAATATGGAAAAATAACCTTTAAAAGAACAAATTTACCTGGAATTAGTTTTCTTCTAGCCATAGCAGCAGCTCTGTGAGATTCATACTCAACAAATGCAAACCCACGATTTTTGGTCTTATCTGTTGCACTTGGATAAACAATGACATCTACAACACCTTCTGTAACTTTCTTCATTTCATCCAAAATTTCTTCTTTCTTCTTTTCCTTAGGAATGGCTCCAATAAATAATCTGCAATTATCCAAGCTTACACACACACCAATAAACTTCCCTGGCCGAATCTCATAATTATTAAGAATTCTGATGGCTAACTGTGCTTCTTCTTTTGTAGTGTACATCACAAAAGCATAACCTCGATTTTCACCACTAAATTCCATCATAAGTCGAAATTCATATATCTTGCCAGCTCTTTCAAATACAGGAACTAACTCATCTTCATACATATCACGAGGTATTTTCCCTACAAATACTTCACAGCCTCTTGGTGGAGGTGGACCTTCCCAACCTGAAAGAGAAAAATAAATAAAGTCTACTAAGTTAGTTATATTCATTATCCAATCATTCACCCATTCCACAATTGTAGTGTAAGCCTTCTATATGTGTCATGCATTATTTTAGATGTTGGTGACACCACAGTGAACAAAATAAAAACTCCCTCCCTTATGAAGTTATTAGTCAATAAAGGAGACAAAGAGGTTGCTATGAAGACAAAGTCAGTTAAGGGCTGATACCTTTGGTAGTTGCATAAACCTTGAAACATAAGATTTTAGCAGGTTCCTAAATGAAATGAGGGAATGAGCCCTGAGGATACAAGAGGAAAAGCTTTAAATGCTGGCACACAGCACAGAGGCCTGTATGCCTACAGTACAGCTGAGGGAGAGGTAAAGTGGTAGACAATCAACCACTGTTACAACTAGTGGCCAAGATTTCAAATGTTAAAGAAAGGTAACTGAAAGGTTTTAAGAAAAGTATTTCACTGGTTAACCACAAAAGGATTAAAAATTACAATTATTAACCTAATTTTATTAACCTGATTTTCTAATACAAATGCTAGGCACCATTCCCTGCTCTTTCAAATTCCTTTCAAAACTATTTCCACATTACAGCTAGCGTGTCACTTTACCCAATGACCCAATCCCAATTTCTTCCTTAACCCAAATCAACTTCTTTCTGAACTGTCTAGAAATCTGACTGTGAAATTGAGAATACCAGAGAAGGAAGGGGAAGGTGGGCACAAAAGGGAGAGGGGGCACAATGGGAGGAAGGTGGGAGAAGGCCAAGGGCACCTTGACAGTGGCATGGTACTAACACATATCTGAAGGGGTGTGAACCTATGAATCACAGTGTAGAAAACCAATGTTGATGCAATTTTAAAAAGGTTGAAAAAAAATGTAAGAAGACATGCAATAACATGTAAATTTGACATCTTCCCCCTCACAAGATAAAAGTGATTGCTAAGGTCTAAAGCAATTGCAAGGAATTACTTGAGGAGATATACACCTCATGTAAACGACTACATTAAATGATCCAATTTAACGGAACATAAACAAATTCAGACCTGGAGGAGGGCCACCAAATTTCCTTTGTCCATTTTCTTGAACCATGTTGTAACCAGTCTTTTCCATCAATGCAAGTAAAGCAGCTTCATTCTGAGTACCAGTGCGAACTTTACTGCATCCATTTGTTCCATCTATATTTTCTTCATTCATGGTTGCAGTTCCTAAAATCAAGTTTAAAAAGAGGTGTTTAAGTTTATGGCATGGAACACCAGAAATCTATGAAAAGTTTCCTTGGGTTGCAAGATTCAAAAGGAAGTTGTGGTTGTACATTTAGTGATCACTGCAGTTCTATCCCAAAGTTCTTCTCCACAATGAAATCTAGGAACTTTCAATGCCACTGATTGAGTTAAACACCTGTAGAAGGTTTAAGCTACAACAAGAGAAAAAGAAAAAAGCGAAAAAGAAAAAGGGGAAACAAAGACAAGGAGAGGGAAAAACAGGTATATTAAAGAAGTTAAAGAGAAGGGGAATAATAAATAAGTATACTGCTATTAAGGAATATATATAATTACTGCTGATCAACCTATTCATCACAAGGCTTAAAGTACTTGATTACTTAAGTTAAATGTATTTTCAGATTGGTGTAGTCTAGGGCTAATAATCCTGCTTATGTCAACAAATGCTAAGAGTTACAAATTAAACAGGTGCCTGGAATAAGCAAACAGAGCTTCAAATCAACCCCTACTCCTATCTACTACATGCCACATCATCCCAGCAGAAACAGGAACTGTTGTGATTCCCATCTAGCAGCAGTTTAAGAACTTCTATCAATAGGTGGGCAGGAGTTAAGGAAAAGGAACCAAAATCTATGTTGATCGCAATCTATAAAAATGTACCTGTTATTTTTTTTTTTTTTCTTAATAAGCCTACACCACCCACTAAGGCTGTCAGAAACACTCCCCCTAGTGGTAATAACTGTATTTACTCTGTTTCTTAATTTTACATTTTCTCATTAGGTGTTACCATAAACAAATGCAAAAATTAAAATCCACAAGAAAAATAAACTGGGAAAGCTATGTTAGCTTTCAACAGAGCTTTCTCAATTATTCATTTTTTTCTGATGACAATGAGCAGAGCTAGAACCATCCACATGGAACATATACGGTCTTTTTAGTCTTTAAAGCTCCTTCTAGGTTATTATGTTGTCTCCAGAGAGTAACTTTGAAGAAAACGGACAGAAAGTAGCTCATTGTCCCAGGAGGTGTCTCTCTACCATCCACCTCATTTCCCTAAACTGAGCAACTCCTTACTCTTACTGAGATTCACTTGTGAAACACACATAGTGAATGTGCTAAGGATGAGATGTTCAGTAAATATACTGAATTCAACACAGCCAAGTTTGAATGTCATTGTATCCTCCAAACCTGTTCCCTTCTGTTTTACCTTACCTCCAACAATTCATACATTTACCAAAAAAAAAAAAAAAAAGCCACGACCACTAACACACCCCCTTCACCAAATCATCACAACCAGAAACGGACAGTGGCCTGAAGTCCAACTTCTGATTCAGAGTTAATCAAGCACAAAGAACTGCATATTTAACCTTCTAAATATATCTTTAAATCAATCTTTTCCTGTTCACCTCCACAGCCTGTTCTCACATAATTACTTCTTACTGAATTAGGGCCAGGTTCCTGTTGTTCGGTTTAGTCTTGTCTCCTTCAAACAAAATCTCCACAATGCTGAAAAGGTGATTTAAAATAGGAATGTTATCGTATGCTTCTACCAAAAACAAAAACTAAGGGTAAAAAGTGTATCTTTTTAAATTTAGACTCAAAAGGATCCATCTGAAAAACAAGTCTCAAAATAACACCAAATCTTTAAACATAACTATTTTGAAAGGCAAACAATACCACAAAACTAGGACAGAAAATGACTAATGGGGAAGTGATCTGCAACACTCAGAGAGAAAGGTCAATTTCCTTAAAAATAAAAGGAGCAGCATGGAGTAATAATTAAGATCCAGGTAACTGAATGACAGCTTAAATGTGAATCTTGGTTTCTCCTTCTTTACTAGCTTGGGCAAAGTGCTTAACCATTTTTTGGATCTTCTGATTTACTGGTCTCACCTACTTATCAAATGGAAGAATTAGGAAGCAAGAAAGAAGTCTTACCCAGGTAAAAGTCTTTAATCTGTATTATCAGCTATAAACCTACCACTAGACTTCAGGAACAAATTTTATTAACATAACAGTAAATTCAATAATGTATTTTAAGTAAATACATTATACAAAACAATGTAATTTAATAGGTTTTGACAAAATGATATAAAATTACTCGTTGACACTCATAACCACTATGAGGAAAAATTAGTGAAAACAACTTTCAGACTCTCTCGTTCTAAAAAGTGCAGCATTTTCCTGTGTAAAAGCATTTTAAATAATACAGCTTTTCTCCAGTTAAGATTGTCTTTGACACAGTTTTACCGATATACCATCACTAAGGTCTTTTAGTAAGAAATTATGAACATTTAAGTGAATCTTTAGACCATCTCCAATTTCACATGTAGGAAAACCAAAGGCAAATATGGTAAAAGCACTTGCTTAAGGTCACAAAGTAGTCACTGAATAAATCGGGGCTCAAACCCACAGCAAGTTAAAAATTCTGACTCCTTCATAATTAGCCCAGAGGGACACATATAGTCTGAACCTCCCACAGAACATGTATGGCCCATTACACTCAAGAAATCATGTCTATACAATGTGAAGAGGAGTAAAGAGTGAGATTTCTATTTTTCAAACATCTGCAAGTATGAGAAAAATAAAAGATTCTCGTCTAATAAGCTACCATATATATATTTGCTATTTACTGCCTATAAAGAGAAGCAATAAACAGCTTCTACTTCCATTAAATCCAAAGTGTAGACTAATAAAAGCATTTATTCTATTATTTCTTATTAGTTATTTTTTTCTTGCAAATTACAGCATAATTAACAGCTAGCTCTACATGGCTCATTTCTGCATTCCAACCCATTCTTGCAATTTACCTTATGTACATATATTTGGAGCTAATTCATGTCTCCACATTTATATTTTCAAAAACATAATACAGAATTTCAAATTTAAATCAACCAATCCCACATCAGAGTCTTAATGACCAGCGCCTGAGTAGAAACATGGCAGACTTAGTATATTTTAAGAAATTTCAATCAAAAATATTATAAAAACTTGAAATTACAGAAATGTAGGACATATTGCCCAGTCACCCAATGTCATCTGCTCTTTAGAAGGGAATGTGTTTTCAAAGACTCCAAAATAAAAGTAAGGTCAACACGTATCTAATTCACAATTAAGAAAATTTAAAAGTACATACCTTTTCCGTAATATAACCAAGACACATTTCTGAAAGAGCCAGAATTCAAGAACCTCAACCAAAGATTTATAAGTCCCATATAAAGTAGAATTATTCATTCTAAAATATTTCAGAATCAACCTGAAAATTAGTACAACTCCAAACATGCTCATTCTGAAAAAGCTGACATACCGAGGCATCCAGCTTAGTTAATTTCTACCACTTTCGGTTGGGAGATTCACATGCTAAAGCGCCTAAGTGTTCTACCAACTTTATTCCTTACCCTGCAGACCCAAGGAATCCATCTAAGCGAAGGAGAGGCCTGGGCAAGAGAATGGCATAATTTATGCAAAAAAAAAGAAAAAATGAAAAGGGCAGACTAAGAGCTATTGTACCATACATAAGCTCAACTTCCACAAATTTTTTCCTGCACTTTGGACTTTCAAGGACTTCTTTCCATTCAGTTTTAAGAGAAAAAGGGAAAAGAAAAAAAAAAGGCAAAACATTCACTAAATTACACAGAAGACCATGACAGCATAGCCAATTCAAATAGCAATTTTGAGTCAAACCTTTAGCTTTAAATGCAAGCTATATCTTCATCAATTTTAAGCATGCAAACCTAACAAAATAGGCCCTCCCTAGTGGCCTGTTTTGCCATCACTGAGATGGCCAGATGTCCTGAGTTTGATCCCCAGCCAGGGAGCTGACCCAGATAATGTGGCAGACCTCTCCTGACCCAGCCGCTGCCCCCCACCCCCAGCAGTGTATTTCAGTGTATCTGCTTGTTCTGCTTCCTGCTCTGTGTCTGGTGAATCCTCTCACCTACCTACCCTTCCCATCCCCTGCTACTTCTGACTTATACCCTATTTCTTCTATACAAAAATAAAATCTTTTTTTAAACTAATAATTATACAATACAAAATTTCAAATTTGTACTGCCTTTCAAAACAGGAAATATGTTAATGAGAAAGCAAGCTAATTTTAGCCAATGATAAATGAAAATTAAATCATTTATCTAAAGGAATCTGGTCATCTATATTCAAACTACGTAAATTGACTTGACATTCTGAATTACAGCAGATGCTTGAATGCCAGTCCATCCAACTGTTTCATTACAACAAATAACACTACTACAATATCAGAGACCTACTTTCCTTTATGTTTCACTAAAATCAGTTTCCAAGCACTTAAATTAAATGAGGACTAACTGTACTGTAAAAATTTATGAAGTTGTGAAAACATTTTATAAATTTTAATGTGATTTTTAGAAATGTCAAGGCATGAAAATATTCTTATGGAAAGTATAGTGGATCATTGTGAGTGCTTTTAAAGTACAGGACATTAAACTCTCCATTTGTTAATGCAGTTGTCATTTTAAATATGGTAGACTGAGGCCAGAGTTGCTAGATCAATGGATTTTTTTTCAGTTTAATGACAAACTTCACTACAGCAACTTGGATAGAAAGTGAAAAGAACTGACCCATTAATAGTTCATGAACACTACATTTAAAATTATTTCAAAGTAAAGGGATAGACGAATCAGTTCAAATCCATTTTTCATTATATTTATTAAAGAATGAGAACACACTTTTATCTCCAATAGTAAATATGTGACATATAGTTTCATTACTAGGTGTTTCACAACCTGCAGTGATACTATGGCTGGCAGGTTTAAATCTAGAAAGACAAATTCAAAAGTGCAATATTCTCCTTGAACTTAAGTTATCCACAAAAGAACCAAAATGCTTGCACAACTATTGCTTACACAAGTCTCCTGTAATCTACCATTTGAAATCTATTAGATTTGGTCATACAAAATTAGTATTTCCTTCTCTCACTTCCATGCTTCACCAGCCATCAAGAAATAAAATAAAATGGGGAACATCCAGCGGTAATATGCAAATTTGAACCAATTATTTAATTTCCATTCACAAAACTTCCTTAAATATGTCTCATGTATCCAACAAAACGACACCAGTAAATTGGGTATATTCTTAACAGCTCTTCCTTCATAATATTCAATAACATACACGTTCATATTTCAAGTGCTGATATGTATTATAGTCTTTAGCTATATTATATTTCTTGGCGCAGAAATTCAAGTTCAGTACTCTACCTTAAGTGAGAAACGCCATCAGAGCAGTGCTAAGCTTACATCGAAATTAGGGCGTTACCGATATCCAGCAATTACAGCACTACTCGTCATTTCAGTCTTATCTATAATGGCACAGAGTTGCAAGCAAGCTAACTTTTAAAACAAACGTTTGACAAGTCCATAAGCATCTTTAATTCTGGAAGAGTGTTAAACGCAACTATGCGTTGTAGTTAACTTTGAAGCGATCTAACCCTTTATAAGGGCAAGTTTGCTTATTTAGACAAAAAGGACCTATTATTTACACACTAGCCGCTAATACATAAAAGCAGATTCTACTTTTTGCTTCTAATGCCGTCCTCAAACACGAAGGGCGGCAGATGTATAAAAAACACCACAACCTTGAAAGTTTCTGTAGCTAGCTCTCTTATATTGACCTGTATTAGAATCACCATAAAATATAAACACTAGATAGAGCCTTAATCAGGAATGGAGAGAACTTAAAAGTCCATATACGCTAAGCTGATTTTATCTATGACCAAAGAGTGCCCAGAGAAATTAAGGGACTTCACAAAGATCTCAGGCCTGAATAAACTGCCAGGTATCCAGATTCCAGGTTCAATGGTTTCGCCACACCCCAAAGAGTTCAAAGCTGACGTTGGACACTAACATGGCACGCTGGCTGCCAAGCCGCCTGTGTGGGGCAAGGCGCGGGCTGCCCTCCGCGTGCACCCACAGCCTCCGCCCGCCACAACCCTCACGCCGGAGAGGGCTTGGTGCAGAAACAAGAGCCCAAAGCAGAAGAAAGTTCGAGGTTCGGCCCCATTAGAACCCCAATGAACACCACGACGTGATTGCTCGGCCTCACCCTGCTGCCAGGTGCCCGGGGCGTCGTCTCAAAGCCTCTAGAGGGGACGCGCGGAGCCGACAACGGCCGGAGGCGCAGAGACAGGCGGCCGGCCTGGCGCGGTGGCGGTCGGCGCGGAAGCGTGTTAGGAGAGGAACATGGAGGGCAGCAGGTGGCAAGAGGCCGGAAGGCGGCGGGGGAGGGCGGAAATAAGGTGAAGAGAGGGCAGGGCGCCGTGGGGGCGGAAGCGGCCGCGGGGAGCCTTGAGGTCGAGGCTTGGGGGACCAGGCAGCCGCGGCCGCGCGACGCGAGGGGTACGGACGGCAGGGCTGTCCGCTCAAAATGTGGCCCGGGACCCCGGCTCTCGGGCTGCTCGACGGGACGGGGGAGGGAGAGCCCCGCGGCCCGCGACTCCCCGGCGCCGTGGGTCCCCGCCGCGCCCGGGCCGTCGGGGAGCTTTTCTGGTAGGGAAGCAGGGTCTCCGGCCGTTACCGGCGATTTGGCAGTGACCCCGCTGCCCCCATCCTTTCCTCACCCCTTCGGGTCTTCAAATGTTGGTCCTAAATCCCCGGGACCAACGACCACAAACCGCCGCCACCGTTTCGGGGACCAGTCAGGCTGAGCGGGGGTCGCCGCGGGGGGGAGGGGAGCCCACCGGGAGGAGCTCGCGGTGTCCTCGCGCCTAAGCTAGGCTCCCAGCGGGCGCCGCGCGCGCGGTGGCCTAGCAGCCCCATGCGGACCGGCGCCTCGACCAATCGGCGAGCAGCTCAGGGGAGGAGCGAGCAAGGAGTGGGCGGGCCAAGGTTTAAATCCTAAGGAGCTGCTTGGGAGGGGAGTGAGAGGGCCTGGAGTGGCAGGCGGGTTGGCCAATGGCGACGAGGGGAAAGCTGTGGGCTAGGCACCCAGTGACAGAAAGAAGGTCCTTCGCGTTTTGGTGAGACGTCTGTGGACGGGGCTGTGGCTTGACTTCCAGGCTTCTTCATACGGAAATGATGGGTGATATTGTAGAGGTTCGTATTCTGGCTGTAGAGGTTCTTATTTGGAGTTGACAAAGTTTTTAAGTCTTAAAAACTGCTAGTTCGGGCCCAACACTGTGCAAACTGTGGACTTTTAAAAATAAGGGCTGGGCATGTACCAGAGACATTTTGTGGGGGTGGAGTGGGGACGGGTCAAAAAAGGGGGGGGGGAGGGCACAGGACTATGGAGATGGCACACGGGTGACTTGGTGATGGGAAACCCGCGGGGATTACAAGTGAGATGAAAAAAAATGTACAAAATGATGTAAAAATAAACTTATAAAAAAATAAGGGCTGGGGAGGGGAGAAGAATAAGCTGCAATAATGCGAATAGGACGAGACCTATCGAAGTTAGGCTGTTTACCTAGAAACTTGACTGTAGAATTATGGCTACCCGAAGGGAAGAACTGTGGGTGTCGGTGGTGGGTGTGAGGCAGCAACATGCGCCTGAAAAGGGTGTGCTCCTCACCGCGGATCCTCTACAGCGTTGTAAGCCAGTTTGCTTGAATAAAATAGATAAATAAAATTTACATTAAGTAAAATAACGTTCGGTGGTGTGCCTGCCTTGGAACTTGGGCAGGTTCAAGAGGCCTTTACTAGACTTACCTCTACTGTTAGTCACTTTGGCAGTAGCAGAGCTGAAGAACCGAGTTCTGTGTTCATGTGTTCGTGTGTGCGTTTTATCATACTCCAACAACATACTCCTGAAAAGGGCATGCTCCTAACCTGGGATCCTGTATAGCGTGTAGGCCAGTTTGCCTAAATGAAAGAAGGAATTAGCAAGGAGTCTTGATTACTACTTGTGATCAAAAATCTCATCCCATTTTGTGTTTGTGACACCTTGAGCAAATTAACTTCCCCTGAGATCCAGTTAAGAGGCATTGTGAGGATTAAATGATAATGCTAATCAATATCAAGCACTTACTATGTTCCAGGAACCTCCAAAGAATTTTCAACTATTAGTTCATTTGCTTCTCCCAGGAACTTTGACAAAAATAGTATCTCCAGGTAGCTCTGGATTACAGCTCCCAGACAAAATTTAAGTTCACTCAAGGTTAGAGGGGCAGCAAATAACTCCTTGTTGGCTCCTAAGCTTGCAGACATAACCATCTGCTATACTATCTCAAACTGTGTCCAGAAACAAGTGACATAAGTAGGACACATTGGAAGGTCAACAAATGTTCTTTCTCTGAACTCTGCTCTTCAGTCAGTGAGACCAGTCTTAGACTATTGTGCTCAAAACAAATCAACTACAAACCTAGACTGATAGCATGTACCTTCCTTTTCTTAACATTTCAGTTCTCTCCCTCAACAACAGCAATGGTGATCTTTGTTCTATCATATTTTCTTATTATTTATGACTACTTTTTTCCTCGAAAAAATATTCCCCACATTCTTTATCTTCATTTTCGTGCCTTCTCAGTTCCCAGTAATTTTCAATACAAGTTGTAAAGTTGAATTAGCTAAAAATGCATTAGACATATTAGTCTAAAAAGTTTAAACAAGTCAGCAAAGTTGTAAAAGCTGCTGTAGAATCCTTAAAATGTCACTAGGTGGAGATACTCTTATAAGGTGCAAAAGATAGTTCTCAGAAATGACCTGAGGATGGTTTTATATTTCCAGTTTTCTTTTTTCCTCCCTAGCCCTACCCCTAAGTATAAAGAGAACCAGATAAACTGACATTGGCCAAAGGTACTCCAGAGCCTTGTTTAAAGACTCTTCAGTATCTACATTGTATGTCCTTTTGGTCAGATTGATCCCAAACCTTTTGTTCTCCAGGCTATTAATAGGATTTTCAAATGTTAGAAAAGTTGTATTCTCCCAATGTAAAATTAAATTAAAATCTTTTATTTCTCAAGATTACTGGAAAAGAGTAACCAAATCATTAAGACCAACTAGAATTCTTTTTTTTGGAATAGATGCCAAATTCAAGTGTCTTAGAAGTTTATTTGCAAGTTTATGGGAAAGGGTGACCCAAATGAATAGGAAGAAAATGAAAAACTAAGAAGAGGTGTTTTTGACTGAAAAGATGAGGGAGAAACATAGAAAATCTATAAGCCCCAGAATAAAATTTGGAAGGAATATGAAGAAAAAATAGAGTTGGTTAAAGTGAGCTAGATACAAAACAATTGTGTTTTTCCCTCTATGAAATGCAGGCTGTGGCATTTAAATTATCTTTAGATACTTTCTATAAAAGACAAACCCCAAAAAGAAAGAAAAGGAATGAGAAGTCCTTATAACTGTTTATAATCTCTCTTAGGCTTAGCCGAGGTGGTGAATGCTAGATGCTTTCCTATCAGAGAGGCTCCGGCAGCGGTGCCTTGTTTTCCAGGTTGGAGCTGCCTCTCTCCACGGCTGGCAGTGACCTCACAGAAACTCCAAAAACTGGGCAGCTGCTCACAGGGTATAAAATTCATGATCTGGCCCTCCCTGGTGGTACAGCAGGTTAAAGCACAGCACTAAGAAGCTAAAGCCACTTCTGCATGAGTTCCATTCCCACCCCGGAGGTGACCACATGGCGCAGCAGACCTCTCCTGACCCGCCCACTGCTCCCCTCAGCACTGTCTTTCCTTGATCTGCCTGTTCTGCTCCCCACTGTCTCGGGTGAAGCCTCTCACCACCCCGCACCTCTGGCCTGTACCCCAGTTCTATATGCATAAATAAATAAATCTTTAAAAAAAAAAAGAAGTAGGTGCTTATATTAAAAAAAAAATAGAATTCATGATCTACAGGGCACGGCTGAGAGCTAGGGACCTTCTTTTCAGCAGGTGACGTGAGCCGGCGGGTGGCCATCCTCCATCACCAGCTCCTCTCCTCGCTTTGAGTTTGCTGTGCCAGCTTGCACAGAAACTTTGAAATTGTACTTTTGTCTGCTACAGTGTTTTTTAAAAAAGGTATCCTAAATATATCCCATGAATATTGCTTTGACTGAGGACAACCAAGTCAGCTTTAGTTCAGGGACATGAGGACACCCAGCTGTAAATAGTTCCATGGTAGTAACAAGTCATTGCCCTCCCGGTGGTGTTCCCCTAGCTGATGCGAGCCCTGACTTGCCAACTCTGCCACTTCCCAGCAGGAGAAACCCAGGGAGACGCCCTCTCTTTGCCTGGAAGAGCACTTTGCATTTTCTCCAATGTAGGCACGTCTGAGTCTTGGCACTGAAAAGGGGCCCAAGGCCGTAGGGATCCAATGTGCAGTCTTTGTTTTAAATGAAAGCATCAGATCTTTCCGATAAAGCCTGCCCTCTTTTTTACTTTACATTGGTAAGCTTTCTGTACAGTCTCTAGAGCATCGCCCAAATCACCCATCTGAGGTATTTTGCCTTTTTTTAAATTCTAATTCTCATTTGTAATAACTGAGATCCATTTCCCTCTCAACCTGTATCTTAGCACCACTGAATGACTAAACGCTTGTGGGTTTGTTTGTTTGTTTGTTCTGGCAG
>NW_004567119.1:13086541-13088532 GCF_000260355.1 Condylura cristata | reverse complement strand
ATGCGGAAGTGGCTTTAGCCTCTCAGTGCTGTGCTTTAACCCGCTGCGCCACCAGGGAGGGCCACAAGTGTGTGTTACAGAACAAGGAAATGGGTGAGTACCGTGGTTGGCAATTATCTTGTTCTATAATTAACAATACAATTAGAATGACTGTTTTCAGAATAAATCTTAATAGCCTGAAATCATTAAAATTTTACATATTTATTTTTTCTTACTACTTGTCTGCTAAATATGGCAGGTAAAATATATTTTATAGTTTTATGTTTACTTACAAAAACCTGTCTTTATATGAAGGGTGGTGTTTAAAAAAAAGTACTGGAATTAAAGGCAGAAATTCTACAGCAAATATCCTTTCTTTCCCAGCAGAGCATAGTCTTATCAACTCCTATAACCACCATTGGCTTTAGTTTTCGCAGTTGCAACATCAATACAATGACACTCTCTTGTAAGTAAGCAATGTAACATGAGTTGATAAATGAAAATACCAAGCCCAGCACTGATCAGGTTTGAGATTTTGATATCTCATGAACTGTCTATTATGTATTATAATTTCTAAAAATTTTAAACAGACATTTTAAAAAATAAACTACAATGTGCTTTCTCACATTCCAGAGTTGACTGTTATTGTTACATCTGGTTCTATTTGCCTTAATTCTCTTCTTATTAAAAAAGAAAACATATAATAAAAGTTAGAATCCCTGTTAGCCATCAGTGCTAGTCCTACTCACTCCCTTTACCCACTGACTGGATATTTTCAGCATAGCCATGAGAAGTACCCGCTGTGTGCCAGCTGCAGTGTTAGTGGCTCACCCACTGGGCACCCCCTGTGTGCCTACATAGTGCTGGTTGTTCGGGGTGGTAGTCACCACCAACAAGACAGAATCCAGCTGTGCTGGCCTCCTGTGCCTGACTATCTCAGGCCAATTCTGCCTCAGTTTCTTTGCTTTTGCTCCTCCATGAGCCTGGGGCATGTTTCTTGCCCACAACCAGATGACTTTCACAGTGAGCCCTTTCAGGGTCATTTTACATAACTACTGCCACATGGTGGATACAAACTCCATCTCTGTCATTTTTCTCACCCTCTGACTCTATTTTACTCAGACTATTATCTACCTCCCTATAAAATGTAGTATGAGAAAAAAAGATTTTTTTTTCTTGCCATAAATCCAATATCTACCATAGTATCTTTAATAATTAAACTTGTCAAATGAATTAAGGAATAAAAGATTAAAAATCAGAGGAGCTTAATTTCCTCTCAGATTTTAGTGCTGAAAGTGACCTAATGAAAGTAAAATTCTTATATGATTTTCCAACTTCTACCACATCTCTATTTCCTTGTATAGAAAAAATGAATACTAATTGTCCAAAGTAGATCCTTTGGCCATTTTAATTGGAGATCGGTAGAGGGGAGCAGAAGTAAATATACATTTGGGGACTGGAGTGACTGTCACAGTGTCAGGCTTAGAGAACTTACATCTGAAGGGTTTTGAACTGATGACTGTGACTTCACAATGAGCTTTTGAGCAGCTGAGGCTGCTGTGTATCCCTTGAGCTGAAGTTACAGTGAAGCTTAAATTCCTACAGATGCCTAGAGGAAACTTTACAACCAGCCTTCCCCTTAGCCTCAAAGTTACTCAGAACACAGCAGAGGACTCCACCCCTCCCCAGTCCAGGCACCAATGAAAGTGTAGTTCAAGGACACTCACAGCTCATTCAGTGGGTATTTGTTGAGCACTGACTGATTGCTACCACTTTAGGAAGTATATGGAGATATATTTCACAACATTTTTTTTTTTAATCATAGCAATAAGGTAGAAATAAAATGAACTTTGGAATGGGACAGTTCAATACTGGCAGCATAACTTGGGACATAAATTGCATGGCCTCCCCAAATCTCCACTTTCACATCACTTGCATTTATAAGGAAATACTTCTACATCAGTAGAAACTATGTGCTTTTAAGGTTCATCTCCTTATCCAATCCGTTCTCT
>NW_004567119.1:13068408-13085850 GCF_000260355.1 Condylura cristata | reverse complement strand
CACGAGGCAGCCTGGCTAGAGTTGTGTTCATGCTGACCACCAATATTGTACAGTAACTCATCAGCCTAACTAGATCCCTTGGCCATTTTAATTGGAGACCAGTAGAGGAGAGCAGAAGTAAAGGAATTACAAAGACATAGGCGAGCCAAGCTCAACAGAACATGACACGCTGAGGGTTAGTAGAAGTAAATAGGCAGGCCCAGGTAGAATTATCAGAGACAGAATCTAGAGTCAGGAAGAGGCTTGCTTAGGGTTATTTCACAGGGAACACAGATCAGTAGTGAGCAGATTGGGGAGAAGTTAACTTGTACTCCTTCAACTGCTGTTCAGTAAACCTCCATCCACAAGACATTTATTTCTTCTCCTCACAGTGTGGCTTCACCCCTGTTCATGTGCCGCACCAGACTGCATGCTCCTGAGCCTCACCAGAGCCTCAGAAGAGCCGCTGGGAATGCAGGAGATGCTTTCTCTGGACTTGGGGTGTGCACCAGAGACATCCTCCTCCATCTTGTCTCGTCTGCAGCATCATCACCTGCATCCAAGATGTTCTTCCTCGAAGAAATGGCGAGTTCTTTGTAACAGTACCAAGCACTTTTCTCTCCAAGCACCAATTTGAACACAGGTAATTGTTCTTAACTGACAGTAGGGAGCCGAGGTGTGGGTTCTCCTGACGCTATACCTTTCTGTTTACAATTTCCAGGCATCTGCAAAGGTCTGAGAGGTCTCCTTCACTTTAAGTGTTTGCCTGCTTCACAATTAGTTAGGTATCAAGGACAATGTCCTGACATCCCTCTTCTTTACTGGCCCCAGTAGACAGGCCTGGGACTTGTGTCTCTGCTTCTGATACCTGGTACAAATATCACTGGTTTGAAATCTACCAGCCATCTTTCTCATTCAACTAACTACAGAACTAAGATGCTAACTAGTTCATTCTATGTAAGCCTGCTTGTAATAAACTGATGTTCAAGAAATCATACATTCATTAGAAGAAAGCTTGTCCAAGTCACAGGAGACTTTTGGGAGTTGAAATAATATAACAGAAAGTTGAAATCCAGTTCTTGATCTGGGTCTGATTATTGGTGGAATTACAAAGTATGTCAGCCTCTGTGCCTGAAATGAGGTCAGATGTTGAAAGGTTCAACCCAGTTACCTCTGTGACCCTGTGCATGGCGTGACTGCATTTCAAGACAAGCCCCCGAGACTCATTCCTGCTCACGTCTCATCCCCACTCCACCCACTGCCAGGTACAGGCAGGTAAAGGTACAGGCGCCTAAGGTTACACACCTGGGGATGGAGTTTACCCCTGTAGCTCTAATTACTTGTTGCTTGATTTTTTATTTTACACTACACGGAACCCTTTCTACATCATCACAGTAGGCTTCAAGATGTAGACAACAAAGATCTTATCAGTCTCAAGGCAGGTCCACATAGTTTTAATTTCAAATACGTGTTTCATAATTTCAAATTATGTTCAGTAAAGGAAACGTTCAGTGGCAGAATGGTTGTCTCCCATGCTCAAAAATGCTTAATGATCTACTGTTGTGTATGTCAAATTACAAGACGAGAGATTTGTATGCGAAAATGATTTTATTTAAATGGATGAATAACACAAAATCAGTTAAGCCACCAGATCTAAGTTGGTAAAAGTCTATAAATAGATTAAATAAAACAGACTCGAAACCGTCATTTTGTCTCTGCACTTCACTTCCATTGGCATGAGCTTGATATCACTAGAGAACGTTTGATATTTTGAAGTAGTAGTATGAAATAGAAAGTGGAAAAATAATACATACATATTATGAAATAATTAATAAAATTCTAAGTAACAAAATCATACTTATTTTCTTGTCCTTAGGAAGAAACATAATGTACACAGCGACATCAAGTTTATTTTTTAGGATCCCACTTTCTGGTAAGAAAGGATGCATGACTCCTCCCTGATACCTCACCAGGAGTTACTCTTGAGTGAAATATAAGGATTTGGCTTAAGTCCGTTGATACTTCTTTGACATGTTGCTCTCCACTCACTCACAATTACATGCTCTTATTGAAGAGATTGAGGTCAGCAACCAGTTTCCTTGTAGAATCCTTTGTCTTAATTTTGTCCTGTTTAAACCACCATCCTTCCTGCACACTTTTGGGAGTTACCTCTCTGAACCCTAAATCTCCACTGCCTACTCCTAAATCCGAACTTCTTGGTCTAAGCAAAACTTGCACCACCAATCACTGCTTTCTCTTCTGGCACCTGTCCACGCAGCGTTGCTCTGCTCTGCTCTAGCCTCCCAACCACTTGCAATTGCCCGAGTATCACTCACAGGTAGCATGAGTATCATTGCACAAGTAGCGCAGTTCCTCATCCCAACCGGCTACGTTGGGGCAGTTTTTATGCACCTGCTCACACTGTTCCTGATGTGTCATGTCCTGCCCCAAATCTCCCTGATAACACCCTATTTTTCTAAGTCTCATGACAGAACCCGGGTAATGTTGGCCCTATCAGGTAAAGCCAATGACTTCTTTGTGCCTTCTATCAGCTCTAAGGTGGTGTCTTAATCCTCTATGGAGAGAAGACCATGAACATTGAGGTAGAGGTCTGTGACATTCAGCTTTTCATCCATAACATCTGTGTAGAACCTGACCCTTGCTTATTTCTTGTTATTCCCAACAGACATTTACCCTCATTTAGGTCATTTTTAACAAAGAACAAGATAAGCAGCAAAATGCTGCATCAAACAGCACTTGATTATCATTCACAAGTCAACATTTAGACATGAAAAGGACTTGCAGAATCAGAGCATGAACCTTATCTAATGAAGACCACATTCATGGATTTTTCCATAGCCACCATCAGGAATGGAAGAGTCCTTTCTACCTACAGTGCCCTTCTGAGTACAACACAACAGAAACTCTCTTTCTCTCCTAAGAAGTTCAACAAATTCTAATGTTGTAGAACATTTAATAAACCTTTCTTTTAGTTCCTTCTTTCTGTTAGTGAAATTCATCAGTGCAGTAAGATCCTTCCAGCTATTTCTCAGCTAATGCTAGCATTATCTCCTTGAGTAGCTTCCTTTGGCCTTTCAGTAAGATTGAATTTCTTCTCTTGTAGTCCCATACCACTGTAAACACTCCAATATTGATAGCTAAAATATTAACTCAAGAACATGAAATTGTAACAGGCCAATGCATGGTATATAATGAGCATCAAACAAATGATGAATTGAATCTTATTTTAATGATAGGAGGTGAGTCAAGACTCATTATGTAATTCCAACCTTAAGTACTTCCTTGGCGTTTTATGAGTGATCGTTATCTTTGAATACAGATTTAACATCAGACAGTGGTTTTTGCTCCCTGCAATACTAAAGTCTGCAAAAAAGATGTTAATTATTTATGCGGACACCATCGTTAAAAAAATGAATTTATTTAAACAATTGCTACAAGGGTAATATACAGTAATGGAAAAACCACTAAAACAATGGAGTTCTCTGTGTTGCCTGTATGTATACAGACTTAGAATATGTTTAGTGATTGGATAGCCCCATAGAACACCTATATTCTATGGGGTTACCATTTCATGTTGTAATTTTTTAGAACATTTAGTTGAATAAACACAAAGCTTAAATTACTAAATTCCAATGAAACTTATAGGTAAATTACAGGTGATAAAACTAAAATTATACTAAAGTTCAGTTACACTAAAATATGCTCCTACCTTTGTTCTAATTAGAACACTGAGTTCTAACACTGACTGGCCCCACCCCCTCATACCACTCCTGTGACTCATTATTTCGTGGTTCTTGATAAGCTTATAAAGCAATTTTAATACGTGAAATTCAAGTCTAGCTTGTGGTTTGATTTTCAGATTTTGGTCATTTTGTGAAAGTACCAAAATGCTTGCTTCACACTACTGCACGTCAATTTTGGTATTGTTACAGCCCTGGATAGAGGGGGGATGGGGTGGGGCAAAGAATGAATACACCTGCCTGGGAGTACTAAGGCACTTACAAATGATTTCTAACAATTCTCCGTTCAGTTTCTTTGAGTTTTTTATACTGTTCTGATGGCCTTTTAAGGATAACAATTATATTTCCTGAGCAATGAAAAGGAGGAAATACATCTGAGAACTTTTCAAAAGTATACATTAGTAAGTGCTTTAAAGAAAAACCATCCAGTGACTAGATGCAAGTTATACCACAGGTACAAGGATAGACTGAAGAAGTAGACTTCACCTCTGCAAATGCTCTAAAAAGCCACACTGGTATGATAAATAATAATGCAATCAGGAGCAAATCAGTCTGGGCATATGTGGGCATATACAGATTTAACTGCACATGCACACTCCAAGTACACCTACTTACTTTAATCCTGTGTTCACATGCCTCCCACAATCATTTAAAGTAACCACATACAAGGGGAAAAATGTGTGCCAGGCTTCCTAGTAAGTAAATTCCAATCAGATTTTAAACTGATACTAAAATAGATACTTCTGTAGGAAGACACAGATTTCTATAGTTCTGGTCAAGTATTACACCTTAATCTTTCTCATTATGGTTTCAGATAATGAAAATAATTTTAAGCTATTGAGAATTATATATAAATCATTAAAAAACTAGATCATGGATTTTTTTTTTTCTTTTGGCCAATCATGAAACATGTTTTTGTCTGAAAGAGGGAACTTCTTTCAGTATAATTTTTCAATATAACAGGATACATTTAAAATAAAATTTTAGTAATCTCATTTGCTAATAATCTGATATTCAAATTCAAGCCCAAGAAAGAGTAGCAATTACAGGAGAAAAGAAAAACACACATAATCTCCTGTGGCATCATCCTAGGGGCTGGTTGTGTGTAATGATGAATTTTATCACCAGTTCTCCTGTTCCCAGGGTTGCCACACTGCTATAAAATGGAACTGCCTGCGAGGACTCAGAATGTCTTTTTTCTTGGGCTTACATAGTAAGCACTTGGCGTGATTCTTAATCACATTTTATCTGGAACACAGTGTAACAGGTCACATTTTTCTCGACAATGCTTATACTGATTTGTGCACTATAAATAGAAACATATATACACAGAGAATCCACACACTGACACAGGAATATGAAGTTACCCAGCCATCCATAAGCAGAATGGAATAAAAATCGCAGGAAGTGTTGTATAGGATGCCAGGCCCAGACAGACGATAGACGCCAGTCCCAAGACTGCGGAAGCAAGAACACTTCTCTGGTCACGAATAATTATCTTCACATTCTCACAAAACTGTAAAATCAAATTTTAGAATATTAGAAAACACAGGCAAACCTAAGAGAGTCGTCGACACCAGACAGCAAGGCACCTTTTCCCCAGGCATCTCCAATCTTCAGAAGAAACAAAAGATGCTAAGATGTATCTTGAAGATTCCAATAGTTCATTTGATTCCACATCGACTTTAGGCAATTGAATTAATAACAGCAGTTATCTTTGTGATATAGAATTTTTCAGAGAAAACCAGAGAATTGGCAGGATTAACACTTAAGAGTAGTGTTAAACTCACTACCAATAACAATAACATATTTTAAAATTAGATGAACAGAGAGCTCTAATTTCAGGCAAACAGAAGTTAGCCTATCCTTGTTGAATTCGGAGCCTACGATTCACCATTCTAATGTTTGCCAGTGATAACTTCTCTTAAGACTCAAAATCTAGGGTCTCTCTGGTGGTACAGGCGTTAAAGTCCTAGTGTTTAACAAGCATCTCTGGCCACAGGGGCATGATGATTTCAATCCCAACGCTGGCCTGGAGCTGACCCACATGGCAGAGCAGACATCTCTGCCTTGTCCACTGCTCCCTTAGCAGTTTATCTGCTCCCCAGTAATCTGCTTTCTATGCTGTCTCTGGTGAATCCTCTCACCCCTGGCACCTCTGGCCTACACCCCAGTTCTTGCATGCATAAATAACTCTTAAAAAGACAAACTCTAGGCCATCCCTGGTGGTGCAGCGGGTTAAAGCACTGCACTAAGAAGCTTAAGCCATTTCTGCATGAGTTCAATCCCCGCCTGCCCCAGAGAAGATCCACATGGTGTGGCAGACCTCTCCTGACCTGCCCGCTGCTCCCCTCAGCAGTGTACTTCGTAGATCTGCCTGTTCTGCTCCCCACTCTATCTTTGGTGAATCCTCTCACCCACTGCATCTCTGGCTTGTACCCAGTTCTGAATAGTAAATAAATAAATCTTTAAAAAAAAAAAAAAAAACCTCTAAAACTAAAGAGAATCTATAATTTTCATATCCCATTGCCTGCTTAAGTAAACAAATTCATAATCAACTATGCAATACAATGTTGGCTATTGGAAATAAATATGACTCCTTTTTGAGTGTCTAATTACTCGACAGATTTTAGTTCATTCATCGAGTTTTATAGTTTGCTTTCTCCTATCCCCATCCTTTGTAGCTCCTTGTGTCTTGCCCTCCTCCCTTCCCTTTAACCTCAGAGCACTCAGGGTGTTTACTGGTGTCCACCAGTTGTTAAGTGTTTTAGATTTTTATATTATCTGACATATTCGTTTTTATCATAATGATTTCTTGTGCTATACATAGTTCTCTCAAATCCCTTCATCTTATTGAAAATAGCTACCGTTACCCTTTCTTAGGGTTACATAAACACCAAGATGTGGCTTTACCACATCTTCTCCATCTACTTGTCCACTGTTAGACATTTAGGCCGAATCTATGCCCTGGCATTGTAACTAATGCTGCTGTGAACCTTGTGGAATATCTGGGATTTTTATTAATGATTTCATGTTATGTGGACTTGCTGGGTCATGCAGTGCTTCCACGTCTAGATTTTTAGGGAAGTGTAGATGGCCGTTAGTGGCTGTACCACTTTACATTTCCAACAATATAACAGGATTCCTTTTCCTCTGCACCTTCTCCAACACCTGTTGGAGGTCTTTTTAATGTTTGCCATTCTCAGGGGTATAAAATAGTGTCTCATGTGGTTTAACCTGCATTTAACATGGAAGGTTTGGCCTTCTGGATATGTGCTTTTTCTTAGAACACTAATTTCACTCAAAAATTGTGTTTGAATCCTGGATCCATCTTTTATTAGTTATGTGACCCACAAGTATATCAGTTAACCTCTGCAGATCATCCACTTTCTCTTCTAGGGGAATCCTCAGGTTCTAAGGATTAATGAGATCTTTCATGCAAAAGTACTGTTTTCTTCTACATAGTGTGTAAGGTATTACAGTGATTATTATTATTGCTATATCTGCCCACACTTTTCTGTACCTCAGTTTGGGCAGGGTTAAAGTGAGAAATTAACTGCTCCATTTTCCATCAGCTTTATTACACATATTAGTTTTAAATTCCTTTTCTAGCTGCAACACTATATATATGCTTCTGGGATCTCCTTATAGTAGCTTATATCGTTCTGGACAACAAGAAAGGGCAGTGTATTTTAAGACACCATCTTGGCTGTGGGGTTACTTCTACCCACACTTCTGTATAATATCTAAGCAATTATGATGCTCGCTGTTATCCAGATGTTGGTATTTTAATATACCAAACATGATGGGTGTCTTTTTTTCTAAACTAATGAGACATCGAGTAACAAACACAATCTTAACGTTTTCAGGCCAGTGAGAAAAATGGCTTGTCTGTAACAGGAAGATACACATGTAGGTAAATAAGTTCTCTTGACAGAGTTCTGCTGCTTATTTTCAAATAAGGTAAACAGACAATCGCTGTGGGTCTTCCCCCCACACACACACACTGCCCCCTCCAGCCCCACTTCCCCACACACACACCCCAAGTAGATTTTCTCAGGGAGCTGCTTATCTAACATCTTGTTCTTCTCCATTTGCATCCCAGATCTTCCACAGTAGGAAAATGTCCTGCATTTCCAGAAGGTGTTAAAAAGCCTATTGGGTAACCACTTGAATACTGGAATCCCAGAAACTGAAAGGGTATTTTCATTCATTTTTGGCAAAGAAAAACATTATCCACAAAGTAAAAAACCAAAACAGCACCTATTAGAAAAAGCATAAGAACTAGTGATAGTTACTAGTTAAATGAACTTATAGTTTACAGAACATTGGAACTGTTGCAATATAAAAATTCTTTCATTTATAATTTCTAAATGTGTTTTAAAAAAAAATCACAACACAGAAGAAAAGATTCTCTTCCAGTTCCTTTTCAAATCCTTTTCAAATAAGTTGTAGAGTTTTCATGAGGGGATGTGTTCTTGAGAGTTTTTGTAAACTCAAATTTGAATAAGAGGCAACTTTGCAGCTGTCATGTTAGGCTGATAATAGTTGCATGTATGAAGAAGGCGACAATGAGACCAGGGATCAGGGAATTCCTTATGTCCCCAAAAAAGTAAAGCTAGTCATCCTTCACTATTAGTGACATACTTTTCCCAGAGCCAGTCTAAAATCAGAAAATTAGGGAGGGGGTTTCCTCCTCATCCCCCCGGAAATTTACTCTGGCCAAATTGTTAGACCATTAAATGAGGGGACAAAAACTCAGTTTCACAAGAGATGCTGTGCAACACAGCTATTAAAAACCACTTCTCTGCTTTGGTGTAATCTCACAATGTTTCCAGAGACGAAAAGCTACTCTAAGTAGATATTTATGCAGAGGACACAGCACTCTGCTCACCTGGGACTCGTACTGTCTTCTCGTAGAAATATATGTAACACGTGCCATGTTTTCTGTGCAAGGTTCTTAAGTATCTGATAGAAATACTGTTTTCCTTAGAGAAAGGATTTGCTTGGTTCCTAAGTGAAGCTAACGTGTTTCCTTTTGTACATTTTGGAGTCAGTGTTTGTTCATATGAGGTTCCTTTCTAAACAGGACTGGGACACAGCTTAGATTCTTGCGTCAATGCAAAGTGCTCTACCTGTATTTTTATTTTACTTAGAAAAGAACTCCTAGCTTTAGTCTGTCTGTGGGTCTGCCTGCAAAAGATGCATAATAGTTACATGAAAGCTCGTTGGTGCTCTGCCATAGAGTACCAGATTGTCCCATTGGGGCCCCAAAATTAATCAAGAAATGTAGCGATTAAAAAGTGGTTACATGGATTGGTTTTTTGTTTTGTTTTATATTGTTCTGGGTTTTGGTTCAAAACATACCTAGACATGAAGAAAACCAGAAGGCCATTATGTGATTATCCACATTTCCACAGTGAATATTAACCATGTTCACTTTTAACAACTTTTTAACAACTGCAGTGAAAGCTGAGAAAACTTCCAATTGCAAATAAAGTTGCAGGCTTAAAACCTAACCATCTTTAAAATTTAAGAGGCTTCCAAAGAAACAAACAAACAAACAAATCCTTTTCGCCTTTAGATTTTGCCTACTAATATCATTTTAAAATCTAATATTTTTTTAAGTACCCATGAAAAATTACCTACTTTCTTTAAGACCAATTGTTTTGATCTCTGAGGAAGCAATAAACAATCTAATCTACCTTTGAGGGTAATGGGTGGAAGGATGCTTAACAATGAGGAACTCTAAATGGGGATTAAAGCCACAAAGAATTCAGAAGAAAAAAACTCCTAAGTCAGAGGAGTAAACCTTTTACCAAGGGACCTTGAGAATTGGATAGTTTATATTAAGCAAAGAACATTTTTGCCTTTGCAGTTTACAGAGGGATAAAATTGCATATTTCACTGTTTTAAAAAAGTACAATACTTTTGGGTTGCTATGAATTAAGTATAAGCACCTTCTGAACACCTTCCTTCCCATTGCAATTCTTGGAGAAATTTTCAAGCAAACTGACAGCGACTTGTTTTTTGTGGTACCCCCTACCACCACCCATCACCTGTCCTTTGTTATTTCAAGTGCTGTAGCTTCCCACCCTGTTGGCCTTCCGCAGCAAAACAGCGCAGCTCAGCACTGCTGGCCCTGGTATTGCAGTGCATGCTCTTACACGCGCTTTCGACATATCTTACAACGCATTGACACCATTTATTTACCTGGCCTCCCTTAGGAACACCAGAGCATTCCTTATTTAATCTAGAACTTTAAGAATGCCTTGAAAGAGGTGGGGGAGGTGGCCAGGAAGAAGATCCCTGCTCCCCGGGGAGAGAAGTGGTGAGGGGTGAGAGGGGATGCAGGTGCAACACGCCATACCTTATCGGCCTGGGGGCTGATGGGCGCGCCAAATCTGCAGTAGGTCACGAAGTGCTCGCAGTTGTTCCACAATAGGCTGTAGGAAGTGAAGCCCAGCAGCTTCTCTGCCCGCCGCGCCACCTCTTCGTTGAGCAGCGCCTTTTTCTTGAGAGACTTGTCCAGGTGATTGACCAGGATTTCGGCTCCGTAGGCAAAGTCCTCCACTGTATCCACGCGGATACTGGCCACCCTGCCAATGACACCCAGGATGAGACGCTTGTTAGAGACCACCTTCTGCGTGAGCTCCTTGTCGTCGGTCAAGGCCAACAGGATGTCGGGCATCATGTGGGCGACACGGTTGTCTCCCAGGTAGATGCCATAATGGGTCAGGTGGGTCCGGGGCACCTCCAGCACGTCCCCGCGGAGGAAAGAGCTGATCTCATACAAATTCTTCCTCGCCTTTTCTTCCCCCGGGACGCCGGAACTGAAGAGCTTGAAGCTGGAGATGAAGAGTAGCTTCTCCAGCAGTAGAGACACCGCCTCCAGCATTGGAGTCTTCATCCTGCAGGCAAAAGGCAGCCTTGGGGGGACCACCGCTACTCTGGCACGGGCCGGACCAGCAGAACTCGCCGGACTGGGGCGCTGCGCTGTCGCTCACCTGCTGGTCAGCGGCCCAGTGCCGCGGCTGCAGACAGAGAGAGGAGAGAAGGAGAGGGAAAGGAAGCGGGAGAAGTCTGGGGCTTGGCCCAGCCGCTGCGCCCTGGAAAGTGAGGAGGACAAGGGACTGGCGGCCGCTGACTGCAAGGACAGTGGGGCCCGAGCAGCCTCGGGTAGGCAAAGGGCGCACCTGGGGGCCGCGCCGGGGCCAGGGCCGCGCGAGGTGCTGGGTGCACCGCCTTCGCGGGGGCCTTTTATCGCCGTCGAGGGGGCGGGCCGAACGCCGTCACAGACCCGGCGGGAGCGCTCATTGGCCAGCGGCG
The DNA here is from genome assembly GCF_000260355.1 of Condylura cristata. Classification (NCBI taxonomy): domain Eukaryota; kingdom Metazoa; phylum Chordata; class Mammalia; order Eulipotyphla; family Talpidae; genus Condylura; species Condylura cristata. Next base: position 13,074,781 of record NW_004567119.1, on the reverse strand, counting down.
GGCAACCCCACTCGCGGTGTCCAGCGCGCGGCCCCGCTGGCTCTTTAGAACCCGACGGGCCACCGCCGGCTCCCGGACTCTGCCTGGTGACGCCTCCCCAGCCCGAATTCCCTCCAACCTATAAGCCTTGTTAATTCCGGCCTTTAAGTGGCCGATTGGGGGAAGTAGAGACTCGAGGCACGGACACACCACGGATCCTGCACCTGTCTGGCCGACACTGGGAGCTTGGTTTTGGTTTATTCCGGGAATAAGTCCCCTCGGGGGAGATCTCTAAGCAGAGCCACCTCCCTCTAAAAGGCTGGCTAGTTGAAGAACCGGGCTTACTAGCGTGTATTTACTCTGCGAAATGCGCGTGCGGGGAAAACTCGCGCATTCCTACTTACTTGCCGTGGAGGTGTGTCCCCAGCGCGTCGCAGGTTCCCCAGCGCCGTAAATGCCAGGGAAACCCCCTGCGTTCGGCGAGGGCGTGAATCGAGTTGGCGAGCGCGCGGATAAGGTGGCGATCGGGCTTCCTGGCCCCGCGAGCGGGCGCCCCGAGCCCGAGGCGCCTCGGAGACAGCAGAGACCGTTGAGTGCTCCGCGCTCAACGGTCATCGTGGAAAACGGCAAAACGCCCAACGTCCGACTGAAAAGTCGGGTTTTTCTCTGGCTGATCAGTAACGCTGATACAGCGTCGGCTCGCCCTCGGGCCGAAACTTGGTAGCTTTCTTTTAAAGCGCATCCTAGAGGCGACCGCGGGGGAAGGAGATGCTGCGTTCCTCTCCCGAGCGCCTGCAGTGTGGCCGGGGTGCCTGGCCAGGGAGGTGCAGGGAGAGTAGCTGAAAGCCGGAGTCGCTGTCCGCTAGCGCCTGGTCGCGAGTCGGCGCGCGGAGCGACGACCCTGCAGAGTTCCGTGCTGTGCAGTGTGTAAATGCTTACATTCCGAGGACAAAGCCCACAGTGGAGAGCACTTTGTGCTGCACAAAGCCGCCCAGTTCAGGCCTAATAGGGTTCATCGACGAGCAAATGCTCCGCTCGCCTGCCAGAGGGTGCTCACTGCGGATGATGAATGAAGAGACATTCGTCATACCTGGAAGATGGAGGGGACCATGGAGATAGGGCGAACAGGCGGTCGCGCCCCATTATCCTAGGAGGCCCGGAATTCGCTCCCACCCGGGGTCTGCCGTCGGCGCTCTGGCCGCGTCGTCTCCCTTGTCGGTGACTTTTGTTCATTTCACAAATGATCCTGAATCACGTAAGTCCAACAAAGAAAAGAAAGCTCCATTTCACACAAACGAGTATAAGGAGGAAGGTGGGGAAGAGGTGAAAGGCAGTGCAGGTGGGCATTTTTTAAAAAAATTAGTTTTCCAGTTTCCAAAGTTTAAAATCACAGAGCTCAAGAGTTGCTGAAACGAATCAAAACACCGCCGCACCCGGGCGCTCGTTGGCGCCGAGCGCGCGCTGGTCAGGCACACCTCTCGAAAACCTGGAGTCTGTGGCAATGTTTAAAAACCGAATCCAGACCTCCGCGTCCATATGAACTGCAGGTCGCACGCTGCTTCTGGAGGCACTAGTCGGGTCCCGCCTTGGGAAGCCCCGAGCGGCACAGCCAAACGGCCCAGGGAGATCAAAGGGGGCTTGGTAATTTGCGATTTCCGTCTCTCGAGGCCACTAACGGGCTTTTAACGCCTACGACTGTCTCCACCCAGAGAATTTGCGGGAGACAAAAGCTGGGTGAACTAATTGCCTCCCGGCTCCACCGAGAACTCTTGGAGAAAAAAAAATAAATAAAAGAGGCGTCACCTATAGACCCCCAAGAGCAGTTAGATCTGAGTGGCATTTGTGAGCCGCTGCACAGCTGATTGGCGGTTGGCTTTTACTTCCCGGTGGGGTTAGTTTCCAGTGACTCGAAAGTGAGTCACTCCAGAAAGATGAGGTCGATGTGATGCGTGTAGCCGCTGCACATGCTTCCAAATCTTTGGAAATGAATGGGGGGTTGGGGTGGGGGGGCGGGTTGTCTGTAGTTCACGGAAGATTACTTTTGTTTGCCTCAAAAAACTCCCGATTTAGAAGGCGGAATGTTATGCCTTCAAATAACTTTCTCAGCGAAACTTCCCCGAAAGCAGCCCTGTCTTCTCCTCCTGTGCCTGCTGGAAATTCCGTGTCTCGAAGCCCGGCAGACCCGTGGAACAAGCACTTTTAAACTTGCTTCTGAAGTCTCCAGACCCCTGGCCCAGGAGATCAGGGATGATTAGGTTGCTTTTAAAACAGAAAGTACAGCATCAGGTGAGTTCACCTTGCAGAAGGCAACTTCTCAACCTTGTGGTCATTGGACATATTTCTTTCTGTGTGTATTTGAGTGATCATTTTTCGATGGATCCCTAGCCTTTTTCCTTATCAATACTCCTACACTTACAGGTTCACAGGTTCCCACTAATATTGCACTTTCCAGCCTGCCCCAAATTAGCTAAACTAAGGGAAGCAATTGCTCTTAGGAGAAAAGGCCAGAGAGAGAGAAAGCTAGTGTTAGAAAGTTCTCCTAAAGCAGACAACCTCACTTGGGGAGTCCCCTGGAGTTGCTAGAAAGTTCTGTTTCCCAGAGTGTAAGAAAAGTGGTCACAGTGAACAAGTGTTGATATGCAAATCCTTAAATTTCAGAAATGGGCGGCAGGTCTGGTCCAGTGGTCTGAAAGAGCCCAGGCTTTCCTGATGAAATAGGAGGACGCCCACCTGTGGATCTGCAGCCACTCAGAACCCTCCCACCTGGCGTAGGTGGGCTCATGGCCTCTTCTCCCAACTGCACAAGCCAAGCCAAGACTCCCTATCTCTGTCAAAGGGGGCTGAAATTAGGGCTCATTGAGCCCATCAAACTTCCAGGCTTGAGTTTCGTGATCTCATCATGGGTGCCAGGACAAAGACGTCCCTCTCAGGGACAAGGTGCCCTGTCCAGCAGGGAAGTCTGGAAGTTTGATGGGTTCAGTGCCTAACCTGCAGGCCTTATACCTTTGAAGGCAGGCACGTCTCTGGAGTGGGGGATATGATTGCATGGGTAAGATTACCAGCAATAGCTTGTACTAGGAAGGGAACTAAGCAAGTTCCTCACACTCAGCCTGTGGGGTAACATCTCTGTTCTGCATACAAAGAACCTAAAGCTGTCTCAGTGGTGGATCAGGACTCAACCACCAGTTTGTTTGCCACCATTAGGGAAAACCTGATACCTGCTTTGTGCTGTCCCCAGCCCTGAAAGTTCAGTCTTCTAGACTGCATGCCCTTCTTTTTAATTTGGACTTCACTCCCCTGCTTCTCCTAGTGCCTCGAGGTCCAACCTTAAACATCAGCTATCTACTGAAATGGGGAGAAAGGTCTGGTTAGTCTAGCCAGTACCCCGTCCAGAAGGCCCACACAGTCCATGGACGGAACCCCATTTCCTCTGCACACCCTGGATCTGGGGCCGCAGCCCGAGGGCACAGAGCTAGGCTGGTCCCAGACTTCTTAGATCTCTTTACTGAGCCCTAATCTGATGAATTCGGCTTCCTAACCTTCATGATTATTAAATCATTGGGCAGGTAAATAATGATGTTTTTCTTCTGAGCTACCTTCTCAGCCCTGGACCTCCAGACAGGAAATACTCTTACTGGCTAGCTTTAGGAGGTAGGGAGAATAAAGACCTTTGTAAAATTCCCTCTAGAAACAGGAAAAAGAGCAGACACCTTTTCTGTGTGCTTCCTAACTCAGAGCTACCTGGGATGTTCAGCTCATAGGAATCACTCACTTCCTGGGAGGAAGATTTGCCTGCCTGCCTTACTGGTGGCTAGCACCTTAGGGTGTGGCCTCCTCAGTCCCCCCAGTGGTCTTCAGAAAGATGAAAGGGACTGAGTAGTTTCAGCCGGCCAGGACTGAGGAGGTTTCCTTGCCGACTGTAAAATAAGAACATGGAGCAAAACAAAGCATTCACACTTAGTGAGTGTGAAGACTCGTGCAAATGTCCTGTAGCTTCTTACAAATGAGTCACAGGTTGAGGCAGCTGTGCTATAGAGAGAGGAGGGACAGCGCCCCTGGTGTAGTGGTATCATGCAAGACTATAGGTGGAGGAGGTAGAAAACCTGGGAGTCTAAGGCCTTCCTGTGCCCTCCCCAGCAAAATGAACTCGACACATCTTTTACCACCATGGACCCTAAGTTGTGTCCAAGATGGGACCACTATTTCAGAAGGTGGTGAGGAGACTAGGCACATCTGTATTCAAAATGTGATGCAGCCGCCCTCCTGCATTACCCTTTGGGGTAACCCAGTATAGTAGGTTCCCTTCTGCTCTGACGGTCGTCACCAGGAAGGCAGAGTAGACAGAGATCTGCTTTTACTCACAGACTCCTGATGACTCAGCCTGAGCCACAAGGGTGAGCCCAAAGGAACCCCCAAGTGTCTGGGGCTGGGAGCAACCTCGGAGGCCAGTCAGGAAGCAGCTGCACAGGGAATCACACTGGGGTTTGGAAGCTTTCCCAGAGCTCTGCTGCGCAGGTTGTTTGGTGACGCCAGGAGACCCTGACATTTGCCTGAAAAGCTCTCTGACAAGGTGTAATCCAGTACCCTCCCCCACCCCTGTTCATCTTGAAGACAATAAAATGATCTAAAAGCAAGAAATGAGTAGGAACGTGAGATGCCCACATGAGTGGCACATGTCACTTGAAAATACAAATAATAAAAGGCAAGTATTTAGGAACATAGAGAGCTAAATAAAACCTTGCACCTTTGTTTCCTTTTATTTCTAATTTCTCATTCCAAGGCAATCTGTTCCTAACTAGGTGCCTCGAGTTTGCTAACAAAGTAAACATTCAAAAGACAATTACAATAGCAAGGAATGCATATAAGAAAGGGACAGAGAAGTCAGGTATTACTGTTCCCCAAACAGGATCGCCACCACCAGCCATGCTAAGTACCAAGAACAGGGGTAAGTGCCATCATCTGTTGTATTTCAAAGATTCTACACAGTTGAAAGATTCTTCCCCACCCCAATTATATGAACAGTGAGGTTGATTAAAGCATTACTGACTAAAAACAAGACTATCTCAGGAAAAAAAAAAAAAAACAACAGTTATTTGGTGTAGCCACTTACATTATTATGTGTTGTAGAAAAAGCTAAATATTTTGAGCAGTGGTGTCATGAGAAGTTACATCTTATTGATGTGTAAATGCTCTGGTATAGATGACATTTTGTTGACACAGCACTACAGTGAAATATAAAAATAAAAATATAAAGTCATTAAAAAAATCCCAAAACCAACAATAAATGCATAGCCATCCTGCAGATCTAATGGCAGGTAACTCAATCAGAACTTTCTTCGTATCAGGCTTAGCCACAGATACTCAGACCTGCTGATACCCAGACCTTGACAGGCCTAGTGGATCTCATCCCAAAAGTGTCCTGAGCTCGATTAGAATTAAACCCCTCCAAAGGGGAACAGTTCAGGGGCCCATGAAAATCAAATTACTCAGGCCCTTCATAGTCTTGTCTTGTTCTTGATGAATTTGCAGAGAATAATCATCAAAAAAGACAGTTCATTGTGCAGTAATTTAAAAAGCTCTATCGGAACCACAATATCCACTTAAAAAATGCAATGCCTCATTGAATTAAAAAAAAAATCACTTGTATTTCAGTGAAGCAGTAATTACATAAGGAGAAAATGAGCCAGAGCTTGGAGCAGTTGGTCTAAAGCTGTGCTGCTCTAGACCACGGTATACTGAAATTTTAAATGATGTAGACACTGCAGGACCCATATTGTGTAACAATATGTATGATTGATATATTTTTTTTAAAGAATAACTTTAATATTGAAGTTAATTGAAAGGCTGCAAGTGTATCATCCTGCTGTTGTCGTAATTACGTCTACTCTTTTCCCAGGCATGCTAACACAAAATCCAAAGAAGGTGAGCTCAGGCTGACTCAGACCTAAATGGCTCAATCCACCTGTGGGCCTCTCTGGTCCGCGTGCTGTCCGGTCCTTATGGCCACGCATTCAGCCTTGGCTACCAGCTTTCGGGCTCTCTGGTGGCAGACAAGAAAGCAGGTCACAAAGCCCAGGCTGGGGCCAGGACAGCAGCAGGGTCCAGCACTAGTGCCCGCCCCTCCCCCCACCAGGCTCAGGGGCCTGTGTACTGCGAGTGGCCAGTCACTGGCCACTGGAAAAGCCCCCTGGAGAAGCCCTGCTAGCTTTTATGTGGTTTCCAGAGGCCGGCACAGGGTCAAGTTTGCTGTGGCTCCCAAAGTATGTTCCCGCGTGGGAATTACAAAGTTTACTCACTTACTGCTCTTTGCACAAGCTGAGAACATGGCAAGGCCACATGTCCTCTGCACACGAGGCCACCTGTATCGGAAGTCACAGCAAAAAGCAGCTTGAGA
>NW_004567119.1:13018003-13068023 GCF_000260355.1 Condylura cristata | reverse complement strand
GGCACACACCTGTATGTTCAAATAGTTCCCTTCTTTTTTATCCTTTAAATCAAATAACTTGCCTTTAAATCAGATTATATATAATTACTGTCATTTTATTTCCACCCAGCCTTTATATAAAAAAAATTGGGTGACACAGAGATCAGATCACACAGATTAATGAAAACAAAATCTCTGTTCTATTTAATTATGTATTAAAAAAGCTGTGGCACTGTTTTCCTCTACATAGGAGTTTAAAACCAAAATCCCTGTAATTTCAATTTAATTTTCAAAGTTAATTAGGACATTTATTCTCAGTCACAATTATTTCATGTTCTCATACATATTTTATGATTTCACTTTCCCTCTCTGTCATTCTTTGATCTCTCTTACTCTAAGCAGTGGGGATCTGCAGTGCAGGGTTCTGATGTTTTTCTGTGGTGTCCTCCAATGGGACCATTCCTGCGGCCACTAGCCTTTGGTCCACACGGCACCGAGAAAAGCACAATGTTAAGTGCTTTCTAGAAGTTAGGAAAGTGTAGAGCCTGCCCAAAATACAGGGGTGGGAGAGAGGAAGAGATGAGGGATGATGAGTAAGGGCTTCTGTTTCTCTAAGACAGGAGAGGGGGAACCAGATAAGTAGTTCTAGAAGTAACTGGCAGTGGCAGCCCTGGGGACTGTCATTTATACCATAGATTTTGAAGAAACCCCACTAATTGGCATGGATCATCTAAATGCCTCAAATTTTGAAGCGACCAGGAAATTCACGTAGTTATTCATGGATAATAGGTTGAAAGAGCGATACTAGTGGTTTGCTGTAAATTGTAATGAAAAATGAGAGATGTGAATTCCATTACTATTAAGGCCTTTTATTTCTAATAAATTTTACAGACAAGTTTCAGGAAGGTGATCTTTTTTTCTCTCCTCATTAAGCACCAATAAACCCTTTCTTCGTGATGTCAATTTCTAAATTAGGGGTGAGGTAGGTGCTGACTGGGGAGTCATATTAGGGAAAATGAGGCTCCTCAGAGCAAACAATACAGTTCTAATCACACTATTATTAATTTACTACAAAATCACTACTATACAGTTTACTATGGAACAGAAAATATTTATAGTTAATTAAATTTGGTTAAATTTCTTTATAGCAAACCTTCAAATTAATTTGAATTCAAACTATTTGGAGATGGTATCACTCATTGTTCAAGCTGAGAAAGATAAAATATTCAGTTTTTTCTGTTTTTCCAAATTCAGTGTGAGAACACTATAAATGTATTATTATAATTGTCTAAATAATAGACTGCTTTTTTGAACCTGATTTAATCTGTATACTTAAGTATTTAAATAGCATTGAAAATGAACAGTAAAATACCCTTCATTTAAATAAGGACAAGATAGCCCAGCTTGATTTGGATATCAGAGAGACTCTTGAGAGAAAATATATTATTTAGAAATATCAGTTTATCAAGATTTTAAACTATATGCTTTACAGAAAAATAAATCAACATCTTCTTCAAATGCTTACAGAATATATCTACTAGTTTTCTTATCTGACTCATGTTGTCTCTTTGGTGTATATAGTTCATATATATTAAAAGTTATATTTTTATAAACCAATGTTCTGCCATAAAAATTGGTACAATTTAAAACAACAGACCTGTTGTCTGGTCATAGACAAAGACTTGTGAGTCTTGAAGGTGGGTGACCCAAGAAGACTTTTTTGGGAATTAAGACACATTTACAACATTTGATATTAATATGAAATCTTTCTTGAATATTTTGGTTGTTATTTGAAATATTTTACTAAAATATTTTAAATAGTGTAACCTTTCACTTTAGTTCTTAGGATGACCCATGCCTATTTCAATTGAATTCTATATTATCCCTTGTCAGCTGGCTCTAGCTCCTTTATTTCACAGCTCCTTTATTTCTGCATTCAGGTCTACTGTAAGGATAAAAACAGCAGGATTTATCCAGCTTTAAAAAATTCAAATGAGCGCTAACTTATAAAAGCATTTAACAAAGTGACAGAAATGAATGAAACCAGAGAGCTAAGGGCAAGGGCTGGGGGGAAAAATCTAAAAAAAAATCGTCTATTCTCTTCTATGCTCCAATGACAAAACTGATACTGGTATTTAATCATCGAGTTAGTATTTTCTCATAGTGATTACTTTCTATATTATTTTATACTGATTCTGTTTTGCAGCTGTAAAGCTTTCCAATGTTAAAGCTCACTTATTCACCTATTAATGACTTTAAATCAGGAACATTCTTTATCTGGAAGTCCAGTATCATTTGTCCAAGTGCTTTACCCTGTTGAACAAAACAAGCAGAATTACTGTGAGTTCAGGTGCACCACATTACAGCAAGAAATTTACTTCACCAGTGATTCCACGTGTTTTTGTCCTAGATGAATAGCACAACTGAAGATGTGAGTTATTTTACTAACTTCACGATTCTTTCCTTTATCCAATAACCATTGCTTAGAATGGCTTCATGAGCTTCAGATGATTTAAATGATGACTTAAAGGACAGCAGAACTATGGAGAAGCAGAACTGAAAGTCATGTATGTAGTTCTGCCAAACTCAGTAATCATTGCCAAAAGATAATGGGGTTGAACAAGATTAACAGCAGTGTCCGCGTGATAAGGCAATTCACACACACGCGCGACAACTTCAGAGATATCCCCAATAACCAAAATATTGTAACAATGCATTTATTAAAAATTACATAGCCACCACCAGTTGTCAGTTATCACTGGGAAGCTCTAAATATAGCAGAGTTTCAAAATAACAGGCAAACATGGACGCTAGGTGATGCATGGACTGAGCGAAAATTTCTGATTTTAGTTCTTAGGACAACCCATGCCTATTTCAGGCGAACTCCATATTATCCTTTTTCAGCTGGTTCTAGACTGTGACAAAAAGATAATGACCTCCTTTCCTTCAAATAATGGCTCTCCTTAACCTACAGAATACTAAACACTCTTAACTTCAAGAGTAAGTCCTCCGTGAATTCTTTTTTTAAATGTTAAGATACTATTTTCTCTCTTGCCTATGATCTTCAAACCCTGTAAGGGAAAGTTTATCAAAATGAAGACAACTATGTTTCCTTAGGAAACTATCCAGAAAGTATTCACGCCAATTTCTGTTTTATTCTGAAGTGGGAGTTTGCTAGTACAGCCATATGGCACTTAAGATGCTTTGGTCAATGACAATCCTGTATGTGACAGTGATCCTGATAGGCGACACTACACAGCCTAGCTGTGAAATAAGTGACAGCGTGTTTGCGCAATGATGAAATCGCCTAGTGACATTTCTCAGAACATATCGCTGCCCTTCAGCAGCGCTTGACTGTATTAGAATATATCCCTGGAGCCTCCCTGGGGGTGCAGGGGTTAAAGACACAGCGCTAGCAAGTGATCACCAGCCACTGCAGCACAAGTTCCATCCTCCGCCAGGGAGCTGACCCACATGGTCCTGCCTCACTGCTGCTCCCTTCAGCAGTGTGTTTCGGTAGGTCCGCCTGTTCTGCTCCCCACTCGGTCTCTGGGGAATCCTCTCACTCCCACATCTCTGGCCTACACCCCGGCTCTTCTATGCATAAGTAAATAAATCTTTACCAAAAAATAACAGTGACTCCCTGGGCCATATTAAAGGTTGTTGATAACAAGCTGATGTCGGCAACACATGGAAAAAAGACGAGAAGACATTCATCGCTGGGATGCTCACCTGTGGGTCACTTCTCAGTGAGGCAGTGCCTCCACCACCAAGGGAATTTTTCAAAACAAAGTTCAGTGCATATGTTCCTGGCAATTCATATCTACAGGGATAAGAAAAGTACAGAGGATTGTAACATTTTACCAGTGACAAGGACTGCTAAGGGAAGTGCTTGGCTCCCAAGGAAATCCCATAGTCAGCCTTCGACAGCCAGAAAATATTAAAGACATTTAGATAGGAATATGAACATAAATATTCAAAGATATCTTACACAAGAATGAATTGATTGGAATACCAAGGCTGAATTCAGTCAGGATATCATTATTTGAAAGCAGAAAGGCACTTGGTAAGGAAAAGAGAAAGGGATTTCTTCTCTTAACTTTTAATTTTGACAGAACTACAGAGTTCTAGAATAGTTGTAAAACATACTGAATTCCCATGTAGTCTTCACCCTGATTTTCCAAACCCTGCCTCACCCCTCTACCTCCTCCTCCAAGCACTCATGTGTATACACATTTTTTCCTGAACTGTGTGAGAATGAATTGCAGAGATGATGTCCCTTTATCCTTAAATTCTTCGGTGTGTTTCCTGAAAGCAAAGCCCTTCTTTTACAAACTGTAGTATAAATATTAAAGCCAGCGTATTAACATTGCTATAAGTCGATGGACTTACTCAGAATTTGCCAGTTCTCCCTGTATGTTTTTGGTAGCAAAAGAAAATTTTTTGCAAGTCACGTGATGCAGTCAGTTTATGTTCGGCTCCTCTCCTACCATCTAGAACATTTCTTCAGTCTGCCTTTCACATTACTGAGGCCTGCAGGTGGCCTGCTCTTCCTGATTTGTGTTTGATTCTTCCTTCTGATCCAGTTATGCACATTTAGCAAGAATGCAGCAAGGCTGATACCGCTTTCCTTTCCAGTCAACATGGTGTTGACTGGTCCCATTGCTAGTGAGAAGGCAGCCCATCCTCTGAGAAGGGAGGATGCCTTGCTAGGAGACATGCAGGCACTCACAGCACTCCCTGGTGTTCTTCTGTTGAACATAAACTTATTTACCAGAACATCAATATTAGTCAAGGTCATTAATGTGTGAAAACAGACAAATCAATGGGCACTTCATTATCACACAAATGGCCAAACACTCCTCCATCCTGGCTAATGTGTATGCCTGTGGCTTCTTGGCTAAGACCAACTATAGCTTCAGTCCAGCCATATTTCTTTCCAATAAGGTATAACATGAGAAAATAAGATGCCCGTGATTGAACTGACCCTGCTTCCAGAGAGCATTCAACCCAGAACTGCTTCCTTAACTGTACCCCTATATTACCTAGTGCAAACCCCAGTGCGGTCACTAAGCCTTCCTACCACTCTCTTACCCAGACACCCTATAGCTTCATGGCATATATCCCCCTTCAGTGCGATGATGAGTAAACCCCCTCCCCACCCCCACCCCAGCTGCAGATGAGCCCCTGGTGGTTTAGGGCTGCAGAGCACGGACAGCAATGAAGATAACCTGAGCCAGCTGGTTACTGCATGCCTGCCAGGTTTATCTGTTGCAAAGTTACTATCTCCCTTTGTCATGAATAATTGTCGGAAGAGACTTGTGACTATGTAAATAGGCTGTGAATAACCAAATGCCTGAGTCTCTGAATCAGTTGTTACTGAGATGTTTATCATAAGAGTTTTTGCATTTTCATCCTTCCTGCTGCAATAAGGAGATTTTCATCAGAAGGAAGGTTTCCTTCTTCTTCCCTACTTACTAGTACTGTTTTGGACATCACTATGCTTATTTTAGCTAATAGATTATAATCTCTGTTTTTTTGTTTTGGTGGTCAAGGGAACCTATGTTCACTGAGTGGGAGCTCCTGAGCTGACCTTGTGTCTTCTGGCACATTATTACCATTTGTGAAGACCACCTCTACTTTCTGCCACCGCAAGGTGTTTCAGGCCCATCTTTTTCTTTCCCACACCAATCTCACAATCAGCCGTTTCTCCACACAGTCCCTGTTTCTTCTAGTGCAGAACTGACTTGAACCCAGGTTATTTTTCCTTTAAACTTTCTACCTTCAAGGAATCCAAACAACAAGGCTTTGGGTGTTTTTTGTTTGTTTGTTTGTTTGTTTTTTTAACTAAGCAAATTTTGCTACCAGTTTTATATAGTATTAAACATACAGTTTTATATAGTATTAAACATTACTCAAATGAATATGTCATTCTTAATAGCAGATTCTAATGTGTTACTTCAAATAAAGATGAATCTTAAATAAGAGAACCTGCCCTAGGTTACAATTTTCTTTGTAAGTTGTTGACTATTAATATAAGTTTGACCCACATTTTTCCCTGTGCATATAACTGGGTGGAACATGAGCTTAAGGAAACTGAAAATCATGTGAGAACTGTTACTGATTGTACTTTTATAATCATTTCGAATATAGTAAAAAAGAAATTTTGCTTATGATTTCAGATGACACTGACTTCTCTCCAGACTTCTTTCTTTTGTTCATTCTTGATTTACAAAACAAACAGTTCTGCTCTGCTGTGCACGGTGTATACCATTTTTCCATAACAAGCCAAGGCAGCATTTGACAACAGAACAACACAAGGTCATTCAGGAACTCAAAGAACAAAATGTTGGCCAAGATTGATTTATACTGTTTAAAATGAATTGCTGTAAGCACATCAGTGCTAGATCAAGGCCATTCCCAAGCTAACATTGTATCTTGGAAGCATTACTGTCCAATTCTGCAATGAGAAATAATTGCAGCAAGGGAGAATGTGAGAAGGATCAACAATTTAGTGACAGAACACATACCCAAACGTCAAATAGTGAAACTGAGATACTATTCTTGACATTTAAGACCTATAAACTTATTTTATCAGTCACTATCCTGTTCCATTATCCAACTTAGTTTATGACATTCACACTATTAGAATTTGACTCACTTTCAGTCTATCAGTGCCAATTCAAGACAAAGCCTCAAACTCACACTTACCACACATTCCTTTATCTGCATCAGTGTCTAGCTCTGCAAAAGGAAATAATGTCTCCTGGTGCAGAAAGGGACTACCGTGGGCATTCCTTTGGTGAGGGAAGGTGGGCAAATACAGTGATCAAGAGCTCAGACTTGAGAGACAGACTGCCTGGTCCTGCTTCAAGTGTAGGGCCCATAGGTACGTGATTACACTATGAAATAACGCACTAGGATGTTCCTTACAATCATTGTGTGGAGGAATCAATAAATTAGCAATTGTGGGAAAACCCTGAATAGGTCAGCCTTGCTATATGCTAATGAGTCCCTTCTTCATACAAGATATTATGCCTGGATTTAGATGCTACTTTCTTGAAGGAGCTTAAATATGGCTCATAGGAAGTTAGCTGCTAAGCTTTAAAAACTGTGATTTGATGACCAATTTATTGCCAACCAGCTTCTGCTTGTCTGCTCACTTTCACTGCCTTCATTAGCAGTGAATTGGGAACACAGACTTCTGCTCTTTTAAGTGCTGGAAACATGAAGAGGCGTGGGTACTGTCTCTACCATGACGGATGTTAATGCTGTTGTACAGGAGACGGGACAGGCACAGTGATTACAAAGAGGTGACAGTCATCAAGTGATAGCCATGTAATGGGCAGATAATATATTCGTACGAGGGCTGATGTACCACTGACCGATCTCTGTGAGAGCCAGCCTTTCTTCTGTCCAGCAGGGTGGATGCATTGCAAATAGTTCCCTTAAACTACTGCTTCAGTTTTATGTTGCTGCTCAAGCTTGGTGTCTAGTCGGCCCGCTCAGGCTCCACAACTTCTCATTCTCTGTGACGTTGTTTGGTTTTCCTATTATTGTCTGGTTTGGTTTATGTTTCTAAGGCATTTCAAAGCAACCTAAAGGCTGGGCCCGATCTAAATGTTTTGTATCCCTAGCTCACCTGGCATGTAGGTGCCAATAAATAAGAAGGCACATTCACTACCCATGACCCAGGGTCCTGTCAGAGCAGCCCTTTCTGAAGGAAGGTGACACACTTACTGGAAGAACTCTGACAACTGCCCGTAGTTAATGCTTATTACAGGACTGGTATGTTATATGTATATAACCATGTGTGTGTGTGTGTAGCTAGAAAATATCTGTGGTATTTTTAACTTTTTTTGGCAAAATGAGTAGGTGCTTTTATTGGCATATCTAAGTCATTTGCTTCAAAAAGTTATCCTCAAGTTTCATGAAAAATAATTTTATGAATAAGTTTTTATAGAGTGGCACGGCTACTAACAAATTCCTTTAAATTTTTGTTTCAAAATGTAGACATACTTTAAATTTGACAAAAGCTCATAAAAACAGAAAAGTCCTCTGTTTCGGCTGCCTTCACATACCTACACGCCATGGGGCGCCCTTCTAATTAATTCCTTTAATGTGCTGCGCTTGCTTTCAGCAGTCATTAGAGATCAAGCTTCCAGGAGAATTTCCTGTTAGTTTTGGTAAAATTATTATCAATGAAGTATGCAGAAAAACAGAATATAAAGATTGATTATAGATCGTCTCTGAAAGGAAACAAAAATACAAGAAAGCAAATATACCTACATTGAATCTAGTAATAGAAACAGCACATGATCAGACTGCACCCCAGAAGACACAAATGGGGCTCACGCACAGTCAGTGTCGGTAAAAACTGGCACCATGTGGGTCTGTTCAAAGCAACTATAAATATACTCCATACTCCCTCCTTCATTAGTGACGTTACCAGGTGGCCCCAAAGGAAAAACATGACTTTCTCCAATTTCACTGAAAATTCCATTAATCCAATTTTACCTAAAAACTAAACATATCACAGTTTTTATAACTTCACAGTGAACACACTTAGAAAATGAGTGTAACACAAAGAAAAGTTGAGCCTTCTAAGAGTCTATCCAGGCACTGAGTCACTCAGACCTAGAGAGGTGCACTGTGTGGTGTTCCCTTTTATTGACAGGAAACTAAGCCCAAATTACCCAAAGTATTCTTTCTATGGTGACTTTACTATACAAATGACAAATCAGGTGTGTACTCTTATTGTTGCTAACTAAAAGGTAAGCCAGGTGGTGACCATATGCTTGTCTGGTTAGCAAAAGGAAAAAAAAAATCAGAAATTACTTGTTGTAGATTTAACACATTTTCTAGCACGTGTTTCCCCAAATGCAGATCCCAAAACCACCTCGTACTGATAATGGCCATGCCATTTTCAAGTCATTGTATTCTGAAGTAATTCACCACCTCATGCTGATCAGGGCAAGTGTCCCTGAGTTCAAAGCTGGAATTACACAAGTGCAAATGGCTCTAATATCAGGACACCCTACAAATAACAAAGGGAGCAGGATGAGGGGGTGGGGGTGAAGCAGTCGAAATCTATCAACAGCCTCGGAGATCAGTGAATATGTCATATTCACTGAAATATTTAAGACAAAGAGCAGGGAGTTAGGGCTAGGTGAGGCAGGCTTCAGGATAGCAAGTGCTCTGTACATCTTAGTCACCTCTTGGGGAAACACGCTATGGCTTCAGTCTGTAACTGGCTTCCTTAAGCACACAAACTTAAAATTTCACTAAAGCTGAGTATTTAAGAATTTTTACATTCTTAGGGGCTGTACTTTATTACTTCATTCAGATACTGAAGAGCAATAGACTCTATAAGCCTTGCTTTGGGGACAAAATACTTCCATTATGAGGCAAATTAAGTTGGGGCCACTTTTTTCAAAGGCAGAGAACAAAAAAAGGAGAAAAATGAACATCATAACTATTCCTCAAATGCTTTTAATGACACTATTCATAGAGTTAAAAAAGTTAAATGGATTTTCCCAAGTACACAAATATAACATAAAATGTAAACCTTTAATTACGAAGACATCTTACTATAGTCCTCATAAGTCTACAAATTAAAGTTTCTAAACTTTCCTCTAGTACCTTAATTTTCTGTTCATAAAAATTTATTCTAATACCAAAAAAATTGGACCTTCCGCTCTAAAATTTCATAATTCAATCCTCCATGACTTTAAATGACTTAAATGCCTCCATGACTTAAATACCTCCATGACTTTCTTTAAAATGACATAAGTACATTTAATGATTTTCTACCTTCATGACTAAATGCTAGTTTGCAAATTAACACTACAGTTCTATGGAAAGTAATCTCAGAGTCACTACGGTCTGGTGCCCAGAAGCCCGTTAAGGGTAGCAGGATAGGACCGAAGGAGACCCCGAACACAGTCCCTTTTCTTCAAAGGGCTGATGGTGTCCGAAAGCAAATGCAGCAACCTGAATCCAAGCTGGAAAACACACCGATGCAGGAGGTGATTAAAGAGTAGAAAGTGGAGGCTGTGCCTGGGAGGAGAATGTTTCACTAAGGAAAAAATCCCTTGAGCTAGGATTTGTACCAAAAGAAATGAGTATTTGGTTCGAAAAGACAGCTGGGAAGAAGGGCAGGTTATCTGAATGCAACAATGAGGTCTGAGAGAAATGGTTGGAAAAGCACAGCTTGTATTTGGGGACAGTAAAGTCCAAGCTCCTTAGTGTGGCCCAGGGGCATCCTCCACATTCAGAACAAGGTTCCCATCCTCAGCTCAGCTCCTCCTGTTTCTGACCTGCAAGTTCCCTATCCTTGGAATGCGTTCTAGTCCCAGTCTCCCCCAGAGCCACCTCCATCTCAGCAAACAGACATCTCCCACTTGCGCTCCGCCCTGTTCCCACCCTTTGCCCCACAGCCGGAGGCTGGGGTTTGGTGCTTATCCTCTGGACTCCTCAGAACCGAGGTGACTGTCAGCGCTTAGGAATGGGCTTGGCTGTGCATTGTCTTTATTGATCCCTCAGGCTTGTTCTATGTTCCCCCGTCTTATGACCTGACACACAGCAGATATACAATAAACATCAGTTATGAATGACCGGCAGAAATTGCTAGGTTGACTGAAATGTAGGGCATATGATCAAAGAAATAAACCAAGAATGGCAGATTAGGAGAGACCACAAAGGACATGAATGATATGTTTCACTCATTTATTCTGTCTGCCCAATAATTCTGGCTTCACCATACCTTTGAGTCGCCTGATATAACTGTACTTCTTTTCCCCTTAAGATGCTTAAGTTCATATGACTACTTCAGGCCACTAATATTTGAGCAGAAGTTTATGTGTAAGATACTCCAGACTGTCTTCCTCTGGCAAGATTTCATCAGCCCTAATCTCAGAGCCGCTGGACATGAGCCGAGTCTCCTTGCTGAGAGGGAGGGACATTTAACATGCACAAGACATAAACATTTGTTGTTTTAATCCACTGAGATTTGCGAGTTGTTTGCTAATGCACCACGGCCTAGCTTTATCCTGCCATTGCACAATGCTAAGGAATTGACTAGACGTTTGGAAAGTTGACTAGGTGACCTATTACGAATAGCCTGGAGTTTTCTTCTACAGGGAAATTTCAGGGAGACCAATTTAAGCATTCTTTTATGATGGGCTTGGGGGAATAGGAGCAGCTGAAGTCAGGGAACACACTGAGGATGTTGTGTTAGTTATTACAGTTCTGTATTTCCTAAACTTAAGACTCCACAGAACTCCCTTTCAGGAGATACTGATAGAGCATCCAAAAACATCCCCATGGTAAATAAATCTGAAAAACTCTCTATGCACTGTATTGCCTCTTTTAAATATTTGCAATATATTTTATCCAATTACAGACCTGGAAGAGGATACTAGGTAGAAGTACTCTGTACTTGAATTTCTCTGATCCAGTATCTACCCCCCAAAGTCACGTGCTGGTGGAAAGTTCTTTTAAATGAGTTAATAAATTAACTACTTCAGCAAACCCCTGAACCTCTGATCAACTGCTTTATAGCAGAGTGGGCAGTACTGACCTAAGAAAAGGTACATGTTAGTATGGTAACCATGGAAATGAAATTAATGGAAAATATTTTAAATTTTTTTCCAGGTTGAGACTAATTTACATACTTCACCATTATAAGTTTATAGTGTAGAGCCTGATGGTTGGATCTACATCCTGAAGTGGACACAGTAGGTTTATCTAACAGTCTTCCTCTCTACGGTAAAAAACAAAAGACTCAAAAGAAAAAGGAAAAGAATTGTTCTCTGTTAAGAGAACTCTTAGAATTTATTCCTAATAACTTTCCAAACAATCACATGGCAGTGTTCCTCGAGTCCTCACGACACACACTAAGACTTGCCCATGGACAGGCCAGAGCCCTCGTGCAGTGGGTGTGCGAGGCTGGTTTGTAGGTCGTTTTGTTGTAATGGTGGTGAGAACAAAGATGGATTCCCACTGCTGTGTGGAGTTTGCTGTTCTCCCTGTGTCTGGGAAGGATGCTCTGGGTATTCCGGTTTGCTCTCGCTTCCCAGTGAGGTTTGTCATGTGCCTCAACCATCCCAGGTCGAGTGAGAGCGAGAAACAGAGAGTGTATGTGTGTGTGTGTGTGTGTGTGTGTGACTGTGTGTGTGTGTGAGGAGAGTGTGTGCGTGTGTGTGAGAGTGTGTGTGTGTGTATGTGAGAGAATGTGTGTGTGTGTGTGTGTGTGTGAGAGAGAGAGAGTGTGTGAGAGTGTCTGAGAGAGAGAGAGTGGGTGGAGGCGGGGAGGGCGCCCTGTGGTGTAAAGGCAGCCAGTCTGGAGCTCGAGCCAGCCTAGCTTCCTGAGCCACAGGCTTCAGTCACCAGTGACCCTGAACTGGAATAATCCAGTTGGAACACGAACCAATGAATGAATTCATATTATTGTGTAACATTAGAAGGATTTTGGGGCGCTCTGTAAGAAAAAAAAAAAGTGGGGACATTTCTGTGACCAGAAATAAGCCTCAGACTTAACTCTTGTTTATATCAATCAACCTCTGGTGAAGTTGGTTTGCTGTGTTTGTTTCACTTAAAGTCGCAGTTTCCAGGAATCTGGGGAGGAAGTTAAGTGAGGACTTGCTGCACTTATTCATCTTATAACTGGAAGTTTGTATCTTTTGACCGTCTTCCTTTAACTGTCCTTCCACACACCACTTTTGTTTTCCTTTACCTTCCACGTATGAATGAGCTCACCCAGTATTGGTCTGCCTCTGACATTTCACGTGGCATGCTGTCTTCAAGGCCCATCACGTGGTCACAGACAGTAGAATTTCCTCTTCTATTAGGGTCTGCCCGTTTGAGTAATTGGGTTCGTCTAGTAGAATTCACAGGTTTGCTTGGTAGAGACAGTCCCTCAGCAGGCAGCTCCATGGGGTTCTGGTTGAGCCCTTCAGCAGGTGGGGCTGCACTGAGCTCTGTTTGGGGGTCAGGCAAATGCTCACGTTCTGAGGATGGGGTTCGAAGGGTGTGCCATGGCTGAGAACAGTTACTGCTGACCTGGCTCCTGACCAAGGGAGCCAGTGGAAGGCACCTCAGTTGCTTGGGTCTGTGGCAGGCTTCCTAGGTGGTCAGGACTGGGCAGCAGGTAGGATTATGAATCAGGTGCCTGCCCTGGTACAGCAGCAGTTGGGTCCCAGGGTCCGACTGTGTGTTGTCTGGGAACCTAACGAGGTCAGGACGTGCACTGAATTCCCGAGTCAGGGGAGTGACCCAGGGTGCTCTGCAGACAGAAGTCACAGGCTGGCCTTGGGGCAAACGTGTCCCTGGCTTTGCTCTGTGAACTACTGGCTTTGCTTGTCTTTCTCTCAGCTTAGCACCACAGGGCTGGCTAGCTTCCATGTGTTCTTACAACCTGTCAGATAGGGTGGCAGACTCAGAGACTAGGGCTATGTCTTAGCTCCCTGAGTAGGCAGAGAGGGGAGGGGCCCCTTCAGGCCATTCTCACTTATCCCCACACAGGCTCCGGACAGCGGAGCTGTAACTACCCTCAGCTTTGGCTACAATTTCATTCCTGCCTGTGTGGCACACCTGACGCTGGCTTTCTCTGCCGTGGTCCACTCTGCCCGTCTGCCCGCTGGCTCCAGCACTGCGGGATGCCTAGTTCCACATAGTCCAGTCAGCCTCTCTGGGCAGCGGGAGCCACAGCCCCAGCGAGGAGGGGCTGGAACACGCCTCCTGACGGGTGTGGGGAAGCTAGGCTCTAGAGTCAGGAAAACGCATCTGAGGATCTAAATCAGGCAGATCCCCCTCATGCCAGGTCTCCTGGTCAGAGCTGCCCTCCACTTGTCACCACACAAGAGGAAAGCAGCTGCGTGGCCCACCGCTTGCTGCTGCAGGTGTGGCTTGACCTGCCAGGTCTCTGGTTTCCTTGCTGATGCTTCTTTCCCTTCTTGATCACAGTCAGATTTCCAGTAGTTGGCCCCAGAGATTCCCCTAGAGTAGGGTAAGATCAAGAGCAGGGGTCCTTGCGAAATGACCCCCAATGCTGGGGAAGGGTGCTGACTGTTCCCGAGTTCTCTTCCACCTGGAGTAACTGGAGGTGTTGCTGGCTGGCCTGGGGGGCTGGGAGAGCCTGCACACAGAGAGTGGCCGCTGCCTTACCCGGGTGACACAGTCATCCAGGTCTCACTGGGGCAGCGGGGTGTTCAGCCTCACTCCCTTGATCTATAGTTCTCAGTGATATCCTCATGAAGAAGTTATTAACTGCCCTTGCAAGAAGGAGCCAGGTCTGGGGCGACCTAGGTCACCACCTTGGTGACATCACATCACTTCTCTATGTGGAGTCCTTGGAGGAGACTTCCCAAGTTTAGAGGCTCACTGGGTTTGGTGGCCCTGGGGTTGTCAGGGAAGACCAAGACTTGCAGCGTGGGTGACCAGCAAAACGGAAGTATTACTGGCAGGGATGGGAACAAAATGAAAAGAAGCTGGCTTTGGAAGAAGACAGGTCCACTCAAGAAACACTCGTTAAGGACCTACTGTGTGCCTCACTGCACGAGGCACGAAAGCACAGAGATATGACTGCTTTCTAGAGGAGTTTCCATCTTCACTCAGTAGCAATTTCTTTAGTGTCATGAGCATTTTAAAGTTCTAGATGTCAGGACAGAACAGAAAGACCTTACTTGGCTGCAAGGAGTTTTCACATGTAATAGTTCTCATTAAACTTAAAGTGTTATGAAAGAAATACACCCAAATATTGTAGCTTTTAGTAGTTAAGCTTGGGGATCAGCATCAGGTCACCCAGGGGACTTATGTGCCAGTAGCTGGCAGGCTGGCCTGGATTGGGGGTGGGATGGGGAGTGGGAAGGGTGGCTCGGACTGCAGGTGCTGACAGTGAGTGGAGGGCAGCTGACCCTGTATCTAGAACATGGGAGAAGGCTGAGGAAAAGCAGCCCTAAGGATGGAACAGCCGGAATCCTGGACACAAGCCGACAAGGAAAACCGACACAGGCTCAGGGAAGTGAAGACGCTCCCGGGGTGTGGCTAGTCCTTATCTTCTGGGCAACATTGAGGCAAACTGAACCAATGGGAGGAGGAATGACCTGTGACAAAGGGGCTTATGCAGGGTTGGTTTTTGCAGAGAAATCCAAGGAATGTGAAGATTGGTCATTGAGGAACCCAGGAGAGCAGAAGCAGGGGAGTGGAACTTAGATTATAAAGATTTTAGGAGTAGATGTTAAAGAAACAGAGGCAGTAAATGCTGGGAGGCGATGGAATGGAATGTTAATTTGAGGGAGTAGCAGGTTTAAGATTTTGGAGTAACAGGTTTGAGTTTTTGCTT
This sequence comes from Condylura cristata, assembly GCF_000260355.1. Lineage (NCBI taxonomy): Eukaryota > Metazoa > Chordata > Mammalia > Eulipotyphla > Talpidae > Condylura > Condylura cristata. The sequence goes on along the minus strand of NW_004567119.1, from coordinate 13,052,701 downwards.
TTATTTGACATTTGGGAGGGTGAAACACCAACCCTTTTCTCAGAAGGACCTGAGAAGGTGCAATAGAATGCTTTCATGAGATGGGATAGGGTGAGGGGTGAGTGGGATGTAATGATACAGAGCCAAAACCTCAGATGAAGCCTGATCCTTGGACAGGTGATACAACTTTCTTAGCCCGAGAAGGAGGAAGGAGAACAGGGTGGGCAGAGGTTAAAGAAGAGAAAGGGGAAGAGGGAGACTTGATCACATTTGTGTTGAATGATATGAAGCGTCTGAAGAAGGAAGATGATGAAGTGGTGGCAGTAACCCATGGTTTTAAGATGATGATGAGGCCATGACCTTGGGGAGACGACCACTGTCCACGAGAGCCCACCACGGGCAGTGTCACGCCAGGTGCGGCACGAGGCCTGTGCAAGCAGCTGGTGGCTCTGTGGGACTGTCTGTGTATCACAGGCTCCTGTCCTCTCTGTCCTGGGATTGCTCCCCCGTCTTTCTGATAACCACAAACACCCCCACAAAATTCCAAATGCCGCAAGTGGGGAATCACTTTGCTGAAGGTAGACGGGCTGACCACACAGCAAAACTGAAACACTCTAGGCACCTGGCCTTCTGCACTAGCCCTTAGAACCTAAGATCAAAGTTCAGTGGCTTTAAAAGCTTTGATAAGGAGACAATAAAAGAAATATTCCTAGATATTTCTCCCACTGATTAAAGAAATATTCCTAGATATTTCTCGCACTGATCAAGACTATGTCACACTCAATTCACCTCCAGAGATCTATTTCCAGTACAGCAACTGCTAAGTACATAGAGAATTTTAGGGCCAAATACAGGTTCTCTGAATTAGTTGCAGTTCAGAGACGTTTTATAGGCAATCTGTGTCTAAACCCTGATCCAAAGACTGGTTTTATAAGCCTGGCACATTGCCCAGGCTGTGGGGGTGGGGAAGGACTACAGCAAAAATCCCGCAAAGGCAGCTAAAAGGAGAGCAGATGGCTTTGCTTCCACACCCCAGGTATCTTCAGCACAGCACTGCTAGCCCATGCAACCGTGGCTCAAGTCTGGGAGCTTGAAACTAGAGCTACTGATGTGCCCCGACAAAAAAAGTTCCTGGACATACTGACATAGCAGACCTGTCTATGGGAGACTCGTACTTGCTCAGAGTGAGTAAGGGTCTGAATTAAACATCCCAGGAACAACAGATGAAAACTGACACTCAGTACATTCAGAGAGCTAGAGCTCAGCTTCTGCTTAATCTAGATAATGGTCCTTAAATTCTCAGTATGCCTTTCTAGCTCTTGACCTCAGCCTTTTCTGAGTCTGCCCTGTATGACTAAGTCAATGGGTTTTAGCTTACCAATAGCTTTGCCCCATTTTGACCCCAGTCGTCATGACCCTCAATTAAGCCTTGCCTTAGTGATTCTTCAGCTGGATCCCCAGCCAGCTGCTGTCTTCTCACTAAAAATACTGATGGTCATCTGTGTGATTTTGGTCCTTTCCTGTCTTCCCAAATCTCTTGCATAAACCTTTGAATTGCATAAACCTCTGAATTATTCACAGTTATGTTCTAATTGTGTTGGGTAACAGTTTAGCATGCTTTCTAGCCCCAACAGGTATTGATCTGCTACTTTCAAAATCTTAAAATAGGTCAAGGCATTTCATAAGACCCTCCGAAGATATGAAAGAGTAACAAATGTCTTCATTTGAAGAGGAAAGGGTGCCCAAAATAGAGAACCTCAGCGTTGTTTTTAGTCAGGTATAAAGCACCAATGAACTACAACTAAGCTTGCAGTATGTTTAAGTCAGACCATATTCCAAAATCAGAGTACAAATAGGCTATAGAGAAATAGTAGCATCTCTGAGAGGACAGTAAGCTTTGACCGTTCTGATTGTTGATTTTGGATAGTAAATAAGTTCATCTGATTGTATCAGTCCTCTAGTCCTAGATTAAACGGTCAAGATATATGGATTACTAGCAGAAACCAAATAGACATGAAGTAGTAAAGTGTTTAAAGAATGTGTACAGTTTATCTTTCATTAAAATGTTAATCACATTTAAAGAAAACATATAAGGATCATATCAAGCAATCCATCTGTAATGTACAGTTTAAAAGTTTACATTCTGTACCTTGAATATACTTCTTATATGCTTTAAAAACTCGTTTTAAGAAAATGAGACCACTTACATTTTATTAGTGTGAGCAATCAAAAAAGACTTAATATTTCACTAACAACTTTTCTCTGGCATGTAATTCAGTAAACCAAGGCTTCCGACACTGAGGAAACAGCTGAAAAGTCAATATACTTTCCTCCCATTTCTCCCCAATCCATTCCCACCTCGCAGGTTTAGTGTTCGGGCCCCCACTTTATCCAAGGCCTTCTATTCCTGGGTGCTAATTTAGCCAGTGTGCAAGGTCACCTTAGCAAGACTACCAGTTCATGTCCAAGGATCCAGATCATGGCTTTTACTTTTTTGTTTCTCCCAAAATGTCAGCAAAATATTAAAATACGACTTTACAAAACAAAGGCTATTGATCTCCTAATTGAAATCAATACCCTCTTTTTGTTTTATAAGTGTATAATATAAATATAGCCATTCAGCCATTAAGTAGAGCCATACCTTATGACTGCGGTCCCTGCCGGTTGTTCTTTCTGCAGAATATGCTGGAAGTAATCTTCAACAGCTTGAGCAGTTAGATGTTTTTTTAAGTATGGGTAGTAAAGAGGGTGCCGTGCTATGATACCTATTGTATACAAAGCATACATTAATCAGCACATCTACTGAAGAGTGATCAACATGACCAGCTAACTTAAAGAATCTTGGTCTGATTCCGTGAGGATTCTGTGTGTCAGGTGGAGAAGTACAGTGGACAAACAGCTGCCATCAAAATGAATCTCTTGGTTGTGAATATCACTGTCCCTGCCGGTCATGAGTTTCTCTAATTGAGGGCACTGTCAGATTTAGGTAAATCTACTAAAAATTTCATGGAACATACTTACACTAAAAATCATTCATTGATCATCTAAAACACAAATTTAATGAGATGTTCCATATTTTAATTCTAATGGCCTCAAGGGGTATCATGGTATTTCATTACTTGAATTTTTGAAATGAACCATAGGTCCTATAACTACAACTCACAAAAAAGGGATAGAAAACAACACAAAGTCACATGAAGAATATTAGGGTATTAACCTCAAAACTGCATATTTCAGAAGCCATTATTCCATTCCTACCCACAACTAATATTCTAGAGACAGGTAGGACTAAATATATTTTTAGTAAACAATGACAGATATGAGTGCCTTCAATTTTTTGAGAATGCAAACTCTCTTATCACGAGAATGAGGCTGGCTAATCCATTGCCTTTAGCCACGCCAGTACAAATACCTCAGCTAACACAGCAGGTAGTGTTGAAGCAGGAGGTCCCAAGCTGGCAGTGGCTATAGCCTCCAGAGAGCCTGCTGGTTACAGGCGGCGTCAAAGGGGCCATTGTTTACAGGGTTCTGATTCAGGCACCTTTCACGAGAGCCCGTCCACACACGTACTCCTTGCAGTTTTCAAACTCACTATGTAATAGAGAGTTAGGCATGTTGTACTTTTATACATTATTTTTTACATGCAATGGTACTTATTAGAAGATAGCCTGATGATTCTGCAGAGTAAATAAAGAGACGAGTGGACAGTATTCCATGAAGTTAAAAAGAGAAAGAACCAGTATGGTTCTAAGAAAAGAAGGAAATGATGTAGCAACTTGGGGAGGGTAAAAGAAAGGAATTTTAACAGGTGAAGAAAGATTTTTTAAATGTTTAAATAAAGGAAATATGAATAGCAAAAAAAAAAATCGAGAACATGGTGATATTAGTGATGAACATATTTAGAGAACATTAGGGAAATAGACATTAAAAGGCAAAAGGTCGGTGCAGAAACAACTGAATTCTAATACTATCAAACAGGCGTAGGTTTTCTGGTCCTGAAGAAGTTTAAAATACTTGCTTTTTGCTAAAATGAATTATTATGTTGAGGACCACAGGTCATCTGAAACACACGTCTTTGCATAGGTCAATGAAAACTAGCTTTGTAGCCCTGGGAAAATTAATATAACTTAACCAATACAGTGAACCAAAATTGGTTTCAATCCAATGGAAACTCATGAAATGCTTAAGTCCATGCTGGAGGTGTGAAAACTGGCTTCCATCAGCCAGACCTTACCGATATTTGAGGAGTTGCCTTTGTCCCCGCTTCTCGTGTAGGCCAGCTCTTCCAGGCGGTATGTCAGGGCACCAGCTGGAAGATCTGCCAGTAGAGAAGATGGAGGAGTTATAGGCACCCTTTGAGATGCCTACTGAGATTGCCTTCACCCTTTGAGAAGGGTGTTATAAACTGGAGGAGTTATAAACTGTCATTTGGAACGTGGTCCCCAAGACAGGAACGTGGTCCCTGAGACGGGAACATGGTCGCTGAGACAAGGCTGTGAGACACCAGGGAAGAGAAACTACAAGCAAGTAGGCTGCGCTGCCCAGTCCTGATTGAACAGGGGGCTGCATCATGGAATGGCAGCCCGATCCAGGCACCGCGGCCATCACACTGAGCAGGACGCACTTTAACCGATAAAAAGCATCAGATCCTTATGGTTAGCTCACAATCTCCTGGAGGGAGAAGGCAGAGAGCCCAGAGGTGCAGACTGGGGTGGCAGCCCTGTCCAGAGCAAGCTATTGATAGGATGTTGCTCTCCTCCTCGCCTCCTGGACTTACTCTCTAAACATCTCTTCCTCCTTCCCGGAGAGCCAGGTCATATTCTGCTTTCCCAAACCGGTTCCCTCCTCCCTAAGTCTAGCAAAACCTTACCTGGTTCAGCCACACCTAGCTCTTTCTCAATTCTTTCCCTAGATAGCAAAGGAACCACTGTCTGGTGTTGACACCCCTGTAACAACTGGTCAAGATTAGATGATCCTTTTCTGGAGGTATCTTTTCTCAGTCCTCTAGTTTGGATATGTTTCTCTAGGCTTCTATGACCACGCCATTTATGAGGCATGTTACATAAGATGAAAAGTAATTTTTGAATCAATTACAAATGGAATTATAGAAGCAGAAGTGGGAAGGTTGTCACTGGACTTTTTGGAAGACTCTCGATGCAGTCAGAAGAAATTAGGGAAGGCACTGATATAAATAAGTGTGACTAAAAGGATGAAGATGCTGAGAAAAAAATAACCCAGCTAAATGCAAACCTTCACGTTAAAGGCATTCTCAGAGATATTTCACAACCTTGAAAGTGCAAAGTATAAAATGTTGGAAGTGACCCAAATGCAGACAATAGTCTGACCAGATTGTGTAGCTATGTGGAATTATTTTAGCTTCCTGAAAACAGTCTCTAAAAGGTTGAGAGCACCCCAAATTTCTCCTTCTCTTAATGATTCAAATATTCCATTCTGACTATTTTTCACAACAGTGACCACCCTTGTATAGCCTGCTACCTCCCCCAGGGAGGTTTTTCCTCCCCTGGCTACGACAAAACCCTTTCTCTGAAAACTTATCCTTCCACACCCTTCCACTTCCACTTGTGTAGCCCTAGCCTTCATTGATGCACAGCCTTTAATTCACGTTGACTCTGCCATCAGAAAAGGAGAGACCATGTGGGACTGCAGGGTCTTTTCTTCTCCATGAATATCCACTCTGCCCAGTATGCCACACCCAGCTCTAACCCTGACCTCAGATAAACCACATTGGCGTTTCCTGCCAAAATGTGATTTTTTTTTTAAGATTTATTTATTTATGCATACAGAACTGGGGTACAGGCCAGAGACTCTGGGGTGGCGAAAGACTTCACCAAAGACAGAGTGGGAAGCAGAACAGGCAGATCGACGAAGTACACTGCTGAGGGGAACAGCGGGCAGGCCAGGAGAGGTCTGCCGCGCCATGTGGGTCACCTCCAGGGCAGGCGGGAATCGAACTCATGCGGAAGTGGTTTCAGCTGCTTAGTGCAGTGCTTTAACCCGCTGCACCACCAGGGAGGGCCCAAAATGTGATTTTTTATAGACTAAATCAGTAATGAAAACATTGTAAAAATAATATGTAATGAAGAACGGAGAGAATACTGTTTCGGTAGAAAATAGCAGGTAGAAAAATTAACATACCTTTTAGGTCATCTGCTATCTTGGGTAAGACTGGTGAGGCCAATGTATCCACTGTGAAGGTGAGATCTTCATGAAAGGTTTCAACGTGTTCTCCATTCATATGGATATCAATCTGAAAAATGCATATATTTTTTAAGCCAGGAAGTAGGGAAAAACAGGTTTTATGGATAAGATGATGTCTACTTATTTAGCTTAATTGGAATACCAACAGGTCAGCTCTCTACTGCCCCCTTCAAAGTTCTGTTTTTGAATTGTTCATGGAACTGTGTGGACACACTGCCTTGTTATTCTTAGTGCAAACAGAAGTAAAGGAGCATAACCTTCTTCTAAGGTATCCTGCTTGGGGGGAAGCATTCCTTTCTCAGGAGATCCCTCTGCTTGTTGACAGTGAGGCCAGTGAGAATTGGAGCTGGTAAGCTGAGCTGAAGAGCACTGAGCGGCATGGCCTGACTGGAAGGCTGACACAGCCATCAAAGATTCTTTGTGTTTTTTTTTTTTTTTTTTTTTTTTGTAAATTGATGACTGACAGCTGCCTCATCAGAACAGACTCCCTGGAAAAGCATTTCCAGCTCCCTCACCTTTGCTCCGAGAATCCAGTCAGGTCTGAGGCATACCTCCTCGCAAGTGCCAGGGCCTCACAATGGAGCTTTCTGTGTCGTGGCCATGCCAGCCTCATCATTTTATCTGGGTGTGGCAAATCTGGCTCACACTAAATGAAGTAAGCTCATATCCTGTCATGGTTCTAGAATATCTTTTGAATTGATTTCTATACCTGCATAGGCACAAAGGAGTGGCGAGTCTTGCTTCTCTCCCGTGTCCTAATAGTGCCTTACACAACCAGGGCCGGCAAAATATAGCTGAAATAATTTGCTGTACTAAGCTGTATAAACATCTGCTGTATCTGCTGTTTTCTTGATCCTCTTTAAGACCAAGCAAGTGCTGTGAGAGCTGAAGCAACTCACATGGAGTAGGCAGGCAATGAGGTCTCTGAGATGTCCCAGCTAAACAAAGCATGCTAACTCCCCTCCAATCCTGCCCGGTCTGTTTAAAACTGCTGCTTGGTTATTCTTGCTTAAGGTGACTAAGGCTTAAGGTGACTTTGCCACTGTTATTTTTTTTTTTAAAGATTTATTTATTTACGCATACAGAACTGGGGTATAGGCCAGAGGTGCAGGGGTGGTGAGAGGCTTCACCAGAGACAGAGTGGAGAGCAGAACAGGCAGATCAACGAAGTACACTGCTGAGGGGAGCAGCGGGCGGGTCAGGAGAGGTCTGCTGCGCCATGTGGGTCACCTCCAGGGCAAGCAGGGATGGAACTCCTGTTAAAGTGGCTTTAGCTTCTTAGTGCTGTGCTTTAACCCGCTATGCCACCAGGGAGGGCCTGCCACTGTTATTTTAATATACAGAAGGATCACAGCTCATCCATATTTCTTATAATTGCCAAGTTCTGAAGCAAAGTAAGATCCCTGACAGTCACAGGTTTTATTATGTTACCAGTGCTCCTGCAAAAATAGATGCCGTACTGAAAACTACTACCAGGCACTTACCTATAGGCTCTTGCATAGGTTCCAAATGTTAATATGCTGAAGCAGAGGCACCTGAACATTTTCTCTGGTAAACTACCTGTCAAACATTTCCAGAGGGCGAACCTCACCAGCTATCAATTAGTTTATCATTCATGTCCCTGTTTTTAATGAGTTCACAGTGGCCTATAATGAACAGATTAGTAGTTTTGTCTTTTAATAAGGGGTGAAGAGAAGATTTCTTAAAATCAGATGATGAAGTAAGTTGCAAATCAGTTTTATATGCTTGTCATACATTGGTAGTCCTGGGAACTTTTATCAATTTGTCAAAATTTTTTATTATTCCAATATTGCTATTGAAAAATCAGCTATGGGCCCTCCCTGGTGGCGCAGCGGGTTAAAGCACAGCACTAAGAAGCTAAAGACACTTCAGCATGAGTTAGATCTCTGCCCGCCCCGGAGGTGACCACATGGCGCAGCAGACCTCTCCTGGCCTGCTCACTGCTCCCCTCAGCAGTGTACTTCGTCGATCTGCCTGTTCTGCTTCCCACTCTGTCTTTGGTGAAGTCTTTCGCCACCCCAGAGTCTCTGGCCTGTACCCCAGTTCTGTATGCATAAATAAATAAATCTTTAAAAAAAAAAAAAGAAAAATCAGCTATTAAAAAAATAGAGTTATATAAGCTATATACAAGCTCAAATAACTATATACAAAATCTGCAGATACAACATGGTGACACTGCAGAATGCCAAAGATAAAAAGAAGCCAAAAAAAAAGAAGACAAACTCAGTGAAAGGGTTTTCAGACTGGCAGTTGATTTTTCTGGTAGCAATAACAGAATAATCAAAGAGCTACAACTATCAGCCTATGGATATGGCAAGTACAATAACTCTTAAAACAGAGAGGAGAAGTTAACTTGATTTTCAGGCTAGTTTTAGGCTCATAATAAAACTGCAAAAAGGAGGCAGGGTGTCCATACACCCTTTGCATATTTTGGATAACACCCCTTTCAGATAATCTTTGGCAAATATTTTCTCCCAAACTGTGGTTGTTTCCTCATTCTCTAGACTGTATCTTTCACAGAACAGTTTTATTATTTATTTATTTTTGTTCTTTCTTATTCACTTTCTTAAGATATAGGTAACACTGGTTTAAAACACTATTTGACTCAGAGGTACAGGATCACAGACCTTCAGGTATGTTACCACACCACACAGGATAACCCATAATCCTTCAGTCCAGTCCACTGGCCACTTCATACTTTGCTTTCCAACCTCCCTTTCCCCCTCTGGTAGCCTCCATTCTACAGTAAGATTTCTAGAGCTTCTTACTGGTTTCATTTGGTCTGTCCTTTTGTTTTTCTTATATGATGTTCCATTAGCTTGTCTATTGTTTAGAAAATTCTTTACGGTCTTGATTCCTATAACCTTATAGAAAGCTTTAAAGTTGGATGTCAGTCATCCAAATTTATTGTTCTGCTTCTATATTGTGTTAGTTTTCCTGGGTCTTTGATCTTCCCACATAATCTTCAGATTCAGTTTTTTGATAGTCACAAAATAACCTGCTTAGAGTTTGATTGAAATTGCTTGACTCCATCAGGCCAGTGGGGAAACTTGGCATCTTGACAATAATATGTCTTTCTGTTCATGAACATGGACTCTCTCTCCATATTTAGTTCTGTGATTTCATCAATCCATTTTGTAGTTTTTCTCACACAGGTGTTTTATATAGTTTGCAAGATTTATACCTAGTGATTTCATTTTTTTACATGCTAATGTGAATGGTAATGTGGCTTTTATTTTAAATTGTATTTGTTAATTTCTTGTACAGTTATGTGTCCTTTGATGGGAAATGTTCCAAGAAATGTGTTGTTAGATGATGTCCTCACTGTGCAAATATCATAGAGTATAATTACACAAACCTATATAGCATAGCATACTATAGAGCAAGGCTATATGGAATAGCCTATTGGGATTATTGTTGTATATATGGTCTGTCATGGATCAAAACATAGTCACACATTCCTAAATTGTATACAAAAACATGACTGCCTTCTGTATATTAATATTCACTTGACCTTAGCCAAAGGCCAAGAAGTGATGCGCATATTAATCTTATATCCTGTACATTACAATTTTACATTAGTTGTTTGTTCCAAGATCTTTTCTTGTTGATTCAGATTTGTTAAATAACCTCATCTCATCTGTGACCAAAGACAATTTTATTTCTTTCTTCCCAATATTTATGCCTTTTATTTTCTTTGTTTTATTGCATTAGCTAGAACTTCCTTGCAATGCTGAAGACTGTTGATAGGGGACAATCTTTGCCTTGTTCATGATCTCAGCTTTTAATTTCTCATAAATGCACTTTTTAAAGACAAAAATTGAGATTGCCTAAATTGAGACTGCCTCAGTTTTTGTCAAAGAAATTTTCTTGATAGCTAGCTTTTTCTGAAATGAATTTATTCTCTTTTGGATTATGTATTTTTGCTTTATTTTATCTATTTGCTATCTTGCTGAAACTTGGTGGTAGTGGCTAGATATATATTGATGCAAAAATACTCAATAAATCTTAGCAAACTGAATTTAATAATATAATTAAAGGAACACACACCTACATCAAGTGATATATATCTTCACTTGGTGATACAAGGTATTTTAACATCAACAAATCAACTAGTATTCACTAAATCAACAAAAGGAAAAGATAAAAATCATAAGATCATATGGACAGATATAGAGACAGCACCAAGCACGAGCCAACACCTACTTATGATAAAAACTCTCAATACAATGGAGATAGAGGGAACTTATCTTTACACAATAAAAGCCATATCTTTACACTTATCTTTACACAGACCCACAGCTAACACAATATTCAGTGGTAAGAATCTGAAACCTTTCCTTTTAAGATCAAGTATGAGACAAGATGTCCACTCTCATAACTACTACTAAACATAGTTTTAGAAGTCCTACCAAGAGCAATTAGTTACGAGAAAGAAATAAAAGGAATCCAAAGTAGGGGGAAAGAAGTAAAATTATCACTCTTAGCAGACAACATGATAATGTACATAGAAAAAAAAAACCCTACATATTCCACTGGAAAAATATTAGAAACACTAAATCTATATAGTAAAATGGCCAGATACAAAATCAATATACAAAAGTCCATAGTGTTTCTATAAACCAAGAATGAACTAGAAAAGAAAAAAATTAGGGAAACAATCTCATTTATAATTGCATCAAAAATTACAAGGACCTATGAGCTAACAGAGGAGATTGTGGACCTATACAGTGAAAAATATACGACACTATTATAAGACAACACAAGGAAATGAAAAGCTATTCCATGCCATTAGATTGGAAAATGTTAAAATGGCGTCTTAAACAACATACAAATTCAGTGCACTCCCTACCAAAATTCCAATGGCTTTCTTCAAGGAAACAAAGCAAACATGGCAAAAATTATATGTAGTTTAGCAGGGAACTCAAAAGCCTTGCTCACTGGAAACTGAAAAAGCATTAGTTAAAAAGATTTGTCTTTAATTTCACTGCCTTTTTTTTTTTTTTTTTACTTTTTGTGTATAAACCTGTTTTAGAAACCAAAGTTGCACTAAGAATATTTTACCTTGAAAGTCAGTAACAAATTTCCAAACCTGCCTCTCTGAACCTTTCTGATGAAATAATTTGGCTTTTTAAATTACTTCACTAAAGCTCTATATCTGACAAATCTACTTTTAATTTGAATTAACTATTGATCACGTTTGTGATTAATATAAACTTAAGTATGTTTCATTCCAGTGGATAATCTCTAACTAAAACTTGAATCTCATTTTGAAAGAACCTATTTTGTAAATACCAGCCTTCTGAAATGTATATGAGATGCAGACTTTTAATTGCTGTTCACTACAGTTTAGAATAACAGCATACGTCTCCTGATGTATAAAACATATTTTCCTCCTGTATCTCCTTCTTAACAGTCACACTTTTCAAGAAATGTAGTAGCTTTCTTAGAGGAAGTTGCTCATTTCTTAGCGCTCCATAGGATTTTCCCTTTATTCAAGTCATAAATAAGTGAGTAAATAAATAGGACCTTAGCATAAGCCAAACAAAATAATTCTTATCCTCGGATTAAATTAAAATGCCGTCGAACATTCTTGACCTCTTGGTTTTTTAAGATAGTGTCTGGCAGTTAACAAAAAGAAAACAGAAAACCAAGGAAAATACCTTCCGACAGGCAATCAAGAATTCTAAATAATTGGTTTGCCAGAAAAATTAGAAATACCATAGGAAAAACATCAGAACTATGTATTTTTCAAGATTGCTGCAGTTTCTTTTTGTCATCCACAGTCAGAATGTGCCTAAGTTCTTTGACAGATGCCAATTAATTCCTTTATGAAGTAGAGTACTCAGTTAATAATTAATGTAACCATTTATTTTAAAAGTATACCACACCCTCTTCTAGGAAAGCCTGGGGCAGTTTGCATATTAACTCATAGTTCAAAGGCATGCTATTATATTTAGTACTAAATAAAATAGACAAGAAAACAGAAAGGAGTTGATACTGGCAAGGACCAGTCATGTCCTGCTACAGTTAAATGCCACAACCAGACACTGCCTCTTCTCCACAGCCTGATGTGATGTGGAGGCTTTTTGTTCTTGAGTTTCCCACTTGGCTGGGCCTGTCCCCCAGAATCAGCAGGACCGTGACTGGGTAAGAGCATATCCTCTGGCGCCTACCTGCCTGGACTGGAATCATGGTTATGCACCTTGAATGAGGCAGACATGTCTCTGAGCTTCAGTGTGGTCACTGGTAATGGCAGGGATAACAATAGTACCTGCCTCACAGGTGAGAATTAAATGAGTTTAGCAAATGTAAAGCACTTAGAACTTGATGTACATAGTCACCTTCCTGTCAGCACTTGCTCATTCAATATTCCTCACATATCTGGTCAGTAAAAATTCTTCATTTGAAATAATGTGTGCTTCTCCAATTTATTATCTTCCATCCCTTGTCCTCATCACACTCCTTGGTGTGTCAGAGGTTTGAACATGGTGTCTGATGTTTCCTTTCCCCTTCAGTCTGCCATAAGCCTGCTCTCTTCAAAATTCATGTTTCATCCAAACTCAGTACCTTTGCTTCTAAATGACCTTCATCGCCTCATGGATATGAACCACTCACCCCTTCTTTATTATCATGTAGAGTTACTCTACCTGAACAATCTCACACCACACTCAATGCCACAAGCTCATTGCTCCAGCTATATCTGCTCAGCCACCAAAACTGTGACGGGGACTTATGCCTTCACGCCATGCACTACTGACTGTCCTCTGGTTTAGCCTCCATTTCCATGTTGCATTGGTTAAGCATTTCACCAGTGTCTTCCGTTCTCTCAGCATCATCAACTTTTCATGGCTCTGGCTCCATTTTCCTGCTGCAATACTTATCCAACGATGGATCACTCCAATCTTTGCGTCTAACACTTTCAACCAAGCACTGGAGCTGTAACTAACCATCCCTAGCCTCAGCTGACCCTGCAGCATAGTCTGGCAGCCTCCTCCATGCCTCGTGCTTGCTCTGCATTTCTTTGCAAACCTACTCCAGTCATCTCTCATATCCAGTAACTATGTTCTAGCTACACCACTGCCAAAATAGTTCTTCAATCTAAAGGACCTTCTTGATTTGATTTGATTTCTGCTTCTTATCATCTCTACCCTCCTCCTCTCTGCTGTCAATGGGATCTTTCTTAAGTCCAAGCATCATGGTGTTTCCTACATGCTTATAGCCTGCAGTAACTCCTGATGCTTTTGGATAATGGTATTCCACCACAGAGTGACCACAAGACCCTCTGTGACTAAACCCATTCACCTCTGTAGACTCCTTTTCCAATTTGTCCAACCTGTACCCTACACACTTAACTACTTGTGCTTCCTTGATGGAAGCTCCAACACTGCCTTGCAGAGAGTAACTTTTCTTTCTTTTTTCTACCCAGACAACTCCTACTGGTCTTTTAGAGTTAGATTAATGTGTCACTTCTTGTAGCTCCAGTGCAGAGATTTCCCAGCTCTTCTTCTCCAATTGTTCCTTCTTGACCCTTCTTTCCTAAACAGGCTGGGTGAGTGTCTTTCTTTGTTCTTCTATGTATGTACCTCTAGTCAAGTACTTACCAGCAACTGGCACTCAGCAAATAGTTAGTGAATTAATGACTGAATCAGGACATCCCATGGCTATGAAGTAACAACAAAAGCCACAATCACATTTCATCTTATATGTCCATTTAGATATATTGTTTATATATCCATATGATTGTGTCCACTTGGCTATATTTTAAAATGACAGGGAGTTAGTTTTGACCATGTCAGTATTTTAGAGGGACTGACACTCCTGTGAGCTGGTTGGTACCCAAAGCTCTCACGTAATGGGCTGAATGAAACTAATGACTTGATTGGTGTAACCACTTCTGAGCAACCCTGGAGCCCTGCAGTAGATTGGCACCTACGACTGTCTTCTGGCTTCTCTCCAGGCATCAAAACAGCATCATCACCCCCATATTCAGTCAATACTTTGAAGTCAGGTAAAAGACTGTTTCTGTTTTGTGTTTCTTGGTAAAGAAGACAACAAAATCCTTTCCTCAAACCCTCTCCAAGCCCACATCATCATATTATATTTCTCTACCACCTCACTGAATAAAGGAGATCCCATTCCACTGGTCACTGAAGAGCAGCACTGGAGTATTTTTATGTTTGTACAAATCAGGATTCAATGGAAGCACCTATGGGAATAAGACACTAAACCCAAATTGGATCTTTTTAATTAAGGGCAAGAAGTTCTAATTAATGGCTGTTGGACGAGCAGCCAGCATTCTTTGCTAAAGGAATGCCATCTTTGAACAAATGTCAGATTTAGAGTCAGACACACAGTAGTTTGATTTCCTTCTCTACCAGTTTCTTATTGTGTGTCCCTGGGAAACTCCTTTGCTATAAAGTGGGGATCCCAAAACAGTCATGAAGACCAAATAACATAACATAATTGCTAACAGTCCTCTGAGACAGTATCTAACAGAAGCTTGTCCCTCTGACAAAAAAAAAAAAAAATCCAAAAGCAGCCATAGGCAATATGCCCAGGTGAGTAGTTAACAACTTGATAGAGTGACGTCAGATGCAATTCATGAGGAGAATTTGCCAACACTTAATAGACACAATCAAGTGATTGGGGTGACCCATTCCCCACCCACACCAATCCACAGCTTTTCTCTTTTTAATCAAACAAACAATATAATTAAGCTTGTCAAAACCAAACCTTTCCAAAAAACACCAAAGCCACATAAGCTTGAATGTAAGACTAACATACCATTGTAGCCGATTATGGAGATTCTCTTACCTTTACGTTCTTTTTTGGATATAAGATGAAAAATGGTTTTAGAACAGGAGAGCTAGATTAAAATGCAAAAGAAGAACAGTAAGTGCTCATTTGATAGACCTTGGGCCTATCAAGGAAAGAGGGCGGAAGGGCTTCCATGCATTCTACTCACTTGTTCCACCTGACCACCTTGATCTGTTAGTGAGCACACACACTGACCTATTTGTTTGCATTTCCTCTGATCTGATGAAGATTTCTCCATCAGAAATTATTTGATATACATGAAAAGCAATTCATTAAAAATTGAAACTGTTTTTCTTATACTATTTGTGGATTTCACCAGCTTTTTCCTTCCTCTGGGCTTTTCCCTTAAGACCTCATGAAGCACCTAAAAGAAGTCTGGGTGAACTTTCTAGACATGAACAGAGAGAAATGGAATTAGGTGTTCTTTAATATCTAAATTTAAATACCAAATATGAGGGTCAGAAGGAAATCGACTTATTTAATAGACACAAACACTATATAAGAAAATTGCATGAACGTTATCATCAGAAACACTGAGACCAGCATTGACTATTTGTGCATTGAATTAGCTAAGGGTTGAAACTAGAAAGAAATGATGATATTATGAAATTTTATAATGTGTAAGAATAAGTTTATGGAGGCCCTCTCTGATGGTGCAGCAGGTTAAAGCACTGCACTAAGAAGCTAAAGCCACTTCTGCATGAGTTTGATTCCCGCCTGCCCCGGAGGTGACCACCCTGCGTGGCAGACCTCTCCTGACCCGCCTGCTGCTCCCCTTAGCAGTGTACTTTGTTGATCTGCCTGTTCTGCTCCCCACTCTGCCTCTGGTCAAGCCTCTGACCGCCCCTGAACCTCTGGGGTACAGACCCCAGTTCTGTATGCACAAATAAATTTTAAAAAAAAGAATAAGTTTATGGAACTAAATATCTTGTGATCCTTGCACAAACAAGCACAACTTGAAATTTATCACAAAACAATATCCACCTCATCACGACCAAGATCAGGAAGTAGACTGCTGCCCACACCCAAGAAGTATCCTCCACCTTCTCCCAATCACTACTGCCCCCAGCAAAGATCACTGCTCTCCTGACTTTTCTTCCACGTAAGCATGCATCTCCAAACAAAACAACCCATGTGTATCTGTATAAACGGAATTATGTACATGTTCTTTGGTTTCTATGTTTCATCAACAGTAAGTTTGTGAGATTCACCCGTGTTGCCTAAGTCAGCTACCACTGCTCAGCTATACCCAGTAGATAACAGCAGGATTTTCTGTTTTATGTGGCAAAGCTGTTTATAATTATCTAAGAGGGCAAATCCTGTTTTTAGAAATAAATATCAAGTACATAAGATTTAAACATATGTACATTCTCCAGGGATGCAATTACTAGAAAAGGAAGACTGTGTTTTGTCTCATTCAGAACCTTGCCCAGAGTTGCTCACGTGACCAAAAGCAACACCAGTTGGGAGTTTTAGTTTCGCAGATCATGCACCTCTACGAGTCTGATTTGTAGCTGACTCCATTTTGTCTTCCACTCTACTGTAATCTCTTTAGAGCCACTCACATAGTGAGAGTACCTACTATTTTACTAATACATTTTTTTATCTATTTCTATTTGATGTCACAATAAGTACAATTAGATTTGAGTGGACTGAAGTGGTTTATGAATTTCAAGATAGTAAATATATTTGTCATAAGAAGACTGTATGGTGATGACAGTGTTGAGCATCACTGCCCTGGATAAATTCTCTTATGTACCCAAGGGACAACGAAGCACAGTGCAGACATGTGTGTTGGGGAGGGCAGACAGAAGGCATTTCAGAGCACGGATAGCTCTACTGGACAGCACTGGTCTACAACATTAGGGCAAAAATGAATATTTTCATATTCATAATATCAAAAACCTGAAAACAACCCAACTGTCCATTAACAGGGGAATGAATAAGTCAATGGAATACTACCTAGTAGTGGAAATGAATGGTAACATGTAGCAACACAGCCAAATCTTACAAAGAACACTGAGACAAAGATCTGAAATGTGACACATATATAAGATAAAACTGTGTGTGATTTATTAAAGGAATCACATGTAGAAAAAGTAATTTCTAAAACCCTGGGGAAGTCCAGGATAGCAATTAGCCTCTGGCAGGGAGGGAGAAGATAAAACTGAGAAGGAGTCAACTGGGGGCTTATCTACAAAAGAAATATTATAGTTCTTCAGGTATAAGATGGGCATCGCAGAATTTATTATTTTTATAAGGTTTTTAATATAAAGTACCTTTCACTTTAGGCTTACTTTGTCAATATTAATTATTGCACAGTGAAATTTTAAATTACACCTGCTTCTGGGTCATGGGTCCATGCTTCCCTCACACTTTTATCCCAGGTACTGAGCAATGTTTGGCAAAGTGTAGATACTCGAGATTTGTTTTACAATCACCCAAATATACAAAACAAAAGTTCATGTGACATCACTGTCTTGACTTAACTGGCAGAAATAGAATGCTTCCATCACATCACATTAGACGTGACATAGACATTTTTAAATCGTGCATTCATTTCACAAATCTCTATTCAGGGCTTACACTCCTTCAGTGTTAAGGGTACAGCAGAAACATATACCAAATACCAAAGTACTTATATTTAAGAGAATGGGGGGGGGAAACATAGGGGTGAGGGAGGTCAACCCAGGAAGAGTAATATGGTAAAGAATCCAATCAGACAGGGATAAGCACCTCCCAAAAATAAAGCAGGAAAGGGCAACAGCAATTTTAGAAGATAAAATAGGAAGGTGAGGTGGTTCTTTTTGAAAAAGTGACGTTTGCACCAAGACCTAAAGGGAGAGCCGCCCTGAGCATTGAGTGAGGGAGGAGAATGTGTGAAGTCCCCGAGGAACCCACAAAGGAGTCCAGTGCAGGGGAGCAGAGCTGAGAGAGCAGCAGGAGAGGAGATCAAAGTGGGCAGACGCCACACGAGGCCATTTTAATGATGGGTTTATTCGTTAGATGAAGTTAAGGATTTGGAACAAAGACATGACATCACCTGACTAAAAGGCTCACTCAGTTGTATGGCCAAGGAGTGAATGGGAATGTTAATGATAAACTAAGTGTAAGTCTGTACAGATGTTGACTTATAATGATTCACATTGAAAATGTATACAGTGTGACTTCAGTAAGAGTTATTTTTAAAAGTAGAAAATAAAGGCTCCTTCTCTTTTGAGAAGAGATGATACTGGGAAGTAGAAATGAGAGAGGTCAGATCACAGATGATGGTGGCAGGACATGGGAGGTGACAGTGGAGGTCGTCAGAAGTGGTCAGATTTTTGACATGTTTCTGAAGACGAAGCTACAGGGTTATTGCAGACTAACAGATTAGGAGGCATGAGAAAAGGGGAGCTGTTGCCAGTTACAGACCACAGAAGCTGGTTGGGTGGAGAGTGTGGTGGGGTTCAGTTTGGAGCATACTAAGCCTGAGATGTTTTACTAGGAATCCAAATAGAGTTGGTAAGTAGACAGTTTATCTAAGTCTTAGGGTCAAAGGAGAAGAGGAGCGAAAGACATAAATGTGCGAGCCATTAAGATAGAGGCGGTATTTAAAGGTGAAAGACAGGATGAGATCATCAGGGTGTAAAGAGGACCGGTCCAAGGGCCACTGTGTTTACAAGTCAGGGAAGAAGCGGACATCAGCCGACAAGGAGGAGTGTAGACGATGAGGCAGGAGACGATCCTAAGTCGTGTCTTGAGAGCCAAGTTCAGAACACATTTAAAGAAGAGGATCAAGGTGGGGGTGGGGGGTGGGCAGGCGCCTGTGGTGTAGCAGGTTCAGGAGAAAGGGGGGGGCAAAAAAGAACAGACACAACAGGCAACTATATTGAGGTTCTTTTTCATTTTTATGTCTTTCCACAGACACAAATACATCCTGGAATCCAGGAATCTGAACCCATCATCTCTTATCTCATCTCAAAAAAAATAGAATACAAGCAGCCAGAAAATTCCCCTGATGTACAAGACTTTGATGACTTTCTGCAAATACAACTATAGAAAGAACGAGGCAGAAATGCTGATAGTGGGTACAGCCTAACCCAGGTAGCCACTGTCCTCTGGTTTCATGATGAAACCCAGCAAGTCCCCTTCTTTGGTGAATACATTGAATGTCTCCCTGTAGATTGGTGACTGGACAGACAGATTAGTGCAGTCTGATGGTGCCATTCCTTGGAAAAGCCAGTTATCTCCTGAGAACTTTAACCCCAGGGACCAATGCACCATCCTGTTCTGCCAAGGTCAGCATGGCTGATTCTTACATAAGGCAACTCCCCCTCCAAGAACCACCCGCAGGCTCTCTGACCAAGACACGGCAGGAAGACGCATGTCTGGGCCCCAGAACTGCCCTGCTCACACCCTCATCCAGAAAGCTCCGCTGAAGGGGACGAAAGAGAAAAGACACAAGCACAAGGTAGGGAAACTTACACTTTTGGACGACCTCCAACTGCTGCTGTCAGACCAGGGGCTAAAGAAAAAGAAAAAAATTAAAACAATGTCCAGCTCTTAAGAGTGTTAAATGACAATACCATAACCCCAGTGCAGCCCATTACAACAGGGATTAATTTGTTGATATAGGATGTTAATACGCTAGCAAACCCAGGTTAAAACATTGTGCAGAGGTCAGGAGGAGTCAGTAAATGCAGAAATAACATGGCAATTAGAATACTTTATGGAACAGAGTCCAGTCATTAGTGAACACAGAAAGCTGAAAGACACAAGAAAGCAAACAACTGTCATCACAAATCAAACTATTTATTTGTCACATTCTTCTAATTTAAATATTCAATTTGACGAATTCACTAGTTTAACCATGAAAGAAGCCTTAAAATTAACTTCAGAGATTCCTCATTTGTTGTGGTTATTTTTTGGTGGGGGATCTCTTCCCTTTGCTCCAAAAACGTAAATGCAACAAAAACTTGTCTTCTCCTTAAAGGGAGCCTTTGCATTTGAAGGGGAGAGTAAAATCTGAACAAACTTTTCTTTCTCTCTGCCCATATGCTCCCTCTAGTGGATTTATAACTTAATCAAAAACAAGAAAGAGAAAGACCTGTGTGATCTAATAACTCAAATTATCGACACCATATAAAAATGCCTTTAAATATGGCAAAGAGGGTAATAGAAGAAAACATTTAGGGTTTGGCACATTAGAACATCCTACCTGTATATATTAAAGTGCATTCCAAGCATTACCTGGATACCTCATATTTGATACATTTGTAAAAGAAATTATACTATGGAGAATAAACACAAAGTCAAATTGCTCTGAAAAAGTTAAACTTATTTGTACATTATTCAAATACGCTGCATTCAATATTTATGTGAATTTCACTTTATACTAAATGTTCGTTAACTCATAATACTATACATTCCAGGACCTTAGAAGTCAGCTAGCCTAGTTTCCCCTGTTTACAGATGAGAGAACTGAAGCCCGAAGAAGTGTGTGCTAAAGGGCACAAGTACACCTGGTAGCATCAGCACTCAGACTCAGATCTCATTTTTTTTTTTTGCTTTTCATTGATATATAATGGACAAGCAATACAATATTAGTTTCAGGTGAACAATGTAATGAATAACTTATGTATATATTCCAAAATGAGCAACACAAATTAGTCTAGTTAATATCCTTTACCAGAGCCACAAATTTTTTCTTTAGGATGAGAACTTTTAAGATCTATTCTCTTAACAGCTTTCAAATATGCCATACAGTATGATTAACTCTAGTCACTATGCTGTAAAAAAATTCCAGTATTTTATAGTTGGAAGTTTGCACCTTTTGACCTCTTTCACCCAATTTGCCCAGCCTCACCCTGGCCCCACTCCCATCCTCCATAGCCTTCATCTCCTCCCCCAGCTTCCAGAACACCAATGTGTTCTCTGATTGCATGAGTTCCACTGTTGTTTTTTTAAATTCCACACATTAGTGGGATCATATGGTATCTGTCATTCTCTTTTGACTTACTTCGTTTAGCACAATGTCCTAAAGATCCACCTGTTTCTTTTTATTTAGCTGAATAATGTTGTGTGTGTGTACAGAGAGCTATATAGAGATCACATTTGCTTTATCCATTCATCTATCTGTGGGCACTAGTTTGTTTCAATATTTTGTCTGTTGTGAATAATGCTTCAAGGAACACAGAGGTGGACTCAGCTGTCCAGTAGTTTATGTTTTCATTTCCTTTGGAAAACAATTTCAGAAGGGGATCATATGGTGGTTCTATTTTCACTTTTCTGAGTAATCCTCATACTATTTTCCACAGTGGTTGCACCAATTTGCATTCCTAACAACAATGCACAAGTTTCCTTTACTCCAAATCTTCGCCAGCACCGGTTTCGCATATTTTTGTTAACAGCCATTCTAACACATTGACCAAACTCAGATTTCTTGAATCTCAAGATGTTTCTTTCACACTCCCCACCTGATAAAGTAAAACGTGGTGCAAAGAGACAGTACCTAAAATCCAGATTAATAAAAATATAATTTTATCCATTTAATAAGCAAAACCAATAAGAAGACCTAATTTGGACTGCAGAAATTTCCTTGTTCAGTTACTGATGAAAGAAGGGCAGAGAAAGGAAATCTGTATATCAGGCAACAGGAAGGAGATCCACAAAGGTGTGTGTACCTTCTCATACCAGAGGTGAAGTGTGAGACTTAACTGCTTCCACAGACAGAAGTAGGATAAGAATGGAGTAGGAAGCTGACTTCACACTTGATTTTGTTGTATTGCTTTAATTCTGGATTTCGTGCACCCATTGTCTTTTTTTTTTAATTGAAAAGTAAACCTTTCTATAAGCATATTCATCTCAACGTATGCCAACTAAGCCAGCTCCCTGTTCTTTCAGTCAACTGCCTTCTGGAGATGGGCACAGCCTTTCTCTGACCCTCAAATCTGCCCTCGCACCCTGATTATGTGGCTCTTATCAGACTCCACATGTCTGAATTAATTCTCCACTAATTGATTCTAATGTCTTTTATAAATGCTGTGAGCCTCATGGGAAAACTTCTGCCTGAACTCTGTACTGCTGATAATCTTAACCTATTCTGTCTAATAACAAACTGCATCATTCTGACTTTTGTTTATCAATCTTGTTTCCTATTCTTCCAATTCTGTCAACCCAAGCATTTCTTGCCCAGGAAAAACTGCAGAGAAGGCTCCAAGTAGATTATATAATATTCACAATAAACAGTCGCTTGAATGAGAATTTTAAAAATAAAGTCAACACAGTTTTAAAGCAAAGAGGCTTGATCTATCATTTAGACCAAGTTAGACAAGAATATAGGAGTGATCTTTCCATGAGGTACCCCTGGCCTACAAGAGTGCTCCTTGCATTCCCATATTCTGTTGTAGTAACAGAAATGCAAAAATAAATTTTGGTGATACATTTTCTATATACTCTCACTACTACTGACTTCTGGTTAAAATTAACTTGGAGTAGCATCTATTTTATTATCAAACTACAGGAATCTAGACCCTCAGCTTGTGCTCGGAGTGATAATTTACATTCACAGTAACCTTCAGTCTTGAGCCTCAATTGTTGAGTTCAATTCCATGTTTTTAATTATTACATTTCCTCTACATTGAGAAGATAAAAAATTTGGGGGGTGAGGTTTTCCTTGAACCAAAAGGGGAGAATATAACAAACTGTTAAACCAAGGACCTTTCTTAAAGTGTTTTCCAACACACGCTGTGATCAGTCATAATATTTATATTTACTCAAGCACTTTGAAATCTCAAGCTGTTTTAACCAGCTGTCATTTTGGTGTCAAACTCCGGTCATTTTAATGTGAAACAAAGGTCAACCAAGGGTTTCTCTTATCCTTCCTATTAGGGAAATGTGTGTATTTGTTGAACTCTGCTTAAACTTCCGACAGTAAGTCCCTATTGCATACTTCTATTTTCTCGGTCACAGAGGGTCTTAGGTTTGTTCATAAATAAAATGCATAGAAATAAAAAAGGTAAAGTTGACAAAGTGTTATCTATAATCAAAAATACATAACACAGTATGGTCTATACAAGCTTAGCATTGATTATCAAAAATCATTTGTATCAAATACTGATATCCACAAGGCACATAATCCCAATTTGATTTTTTCTATATCTAAAATAAAATGGCATAGTCATCTTTTCATTACTCACACTAGAAACTACACTGTGAAGCTCAATCCAAAGTCTGCTAGATTGTGACCTTTTTCTAGAGTTTATTCTCTCAGTTTATTGCTAAATCCCAAATAACACTGGATGGGGCAGTCTCTCATCTAAATATCGACTCTCACCTTAAGTCTTTGCTAGCCTGCAACAAGATAATGGATTGTACAGAATTACTTTACTACAAGAGGTAGCTACCACACAACAGAGTAAGGACTTAGCATCAGGCATTCCAATCATGGCACGTTAGGAAGAGTATCTCAAGCTAGGCCTCGGCCTAGTGATACACTGCGCGACACATTCTCCTGCTGAGTCTTACTGCTATCATTGGCTCTGAGCCCTGTGGATGAAGGATGATTGCTCTTTTCCTGAGTGACCATTTTCTTTGTGTATAAAATAGTCATTCTTCTCACCCTCCTCTCCGTCACCTTTCCCACACTTTACTATTCCCCTCACATCTGTAAACATCTCTGTCCTAATTTTTGTCCCTCCTCAGGCAGATCTACCTAAGTCTCCTTTGAAGGATCCTCTTTTGCAAATCCTTTGCATGAGTCTATGAAATCAGCGGCTACATCTGTGCAGCTTTTCAGC
The DNA here is from genome assembly GCF_000260355.1 of Condylura cristata. Lineage (NCBI taxonomy): Eukaryota > Metazoa > Chordata > Mammalia > Eulipotyphla > Talpidae > Condylura > Condylura cristata. The sequence goes on along the minus strand of NW_004567119.1, from coordinate 13,028,882 downwards.
CTCCGTGCCAGAATGTCCCACAGGCTCCCCTAAACATGCTTCTTCTCCCATGTTCTTTTTTTCCATAAGTGGTATCCCCATCTATCAGTTACCCAAACTATGTTCCAGAATGACCTCTGATGCTTCTCTCTCCCTTGTTTTCCAAACCCAGTCATTAAGTCCCGTAATTCAGTCTCCGACAGATCTGTGACCTGACCACGGCTCTCAGTCTTGCTGATTTTATCCTAGGTCGGCCTCAAGTGACCCCATCTCTGTGCCACTGTTAAAGGAAACCTTTTACTTTCTCAAAAAGCTCTCTCCTTTGGGCTTTCCTACATTGCTATTTCCTGTAATTAGAATTCTTTACACTAGGCTAAGTATCACTACTTATCATCTTCCCATTCTGTTTCATTTATCACCACTCTGGCCTACTGAGGTGCCCTTACATGTTTCTATAACACCCTAGATCCCACCACTGTTTTTGTGCTCTTCTACTCCATGATGATACATTTCTTCATAATGTGTCCCATCAGATAGATTTCTTAAGTTATAATAACATCAGATAGATTTCTTAAGTTATAATAACCAGGATTTAAATTTTATTTGCACCAAGACCATTCTTTTCGAGGCACTGAGATTCATCAAACACTGTGGGTTGAATCTCCAGGATATGTAAGGTTTCTGTTTGTTTTAAGAGGCACTTACCCCACAATGAAAAGGGACTTAAACATTAAGATAATGGCTTTGAAAACTATTTTGGTAATCGTTAAAAATGGTTATAGTCCACATATGGAATAGATACTTCCTACTTTTAAGAGCAAAGAATGATCCTTTATCACCCCTGAGATGTATTAGTTGGTTATTTCCTATTGCAATAAAAATTTCCAGATTAAATAGAACATATAAAAGCTATAAACTATAAGTGTGTGGGTTGTCCATGAGGAAAAGAATACAAAATTAAGAGGTTTGACATAACATGTAAATATAAAAATCTAATTTAATCATCAGAGAAGCACATAAGATAATAATGATTTAAAACTAAGACCCTTATGCAACATTCTTACAAGTAGTTTAGAAATAAGAATGAATTACTGAAAGATCCAGATTATTGCCAAGATTTACTGTAATTAGTTTTCTCTACTTAATATGCATGTGCTTCAGATTATGAAACACATTCAGCTGTGTGATGAACCAAAGGCCAACATACTGACCAGCCAACAAGGCAGCATTTCAGCAGTGTCAGTGCAACATAAATGAATAAACAAAATGTCAGTTGTAGTCCAGGGAGCTGAGCTCCCTATCCCTTGATTCCGAAGAGAAAATCACCTTATTTCTCTTATACAAGCTATGTTCATAAAGTGCAAGTCCAAATGGCCACATTGTCATATTTTGCTAAATATATTTCCATACAATAATGTAACTTTCCAAAGGAAAAAGACTGCATAACAATATCATCAGTATATGTGTGAAAAGGTCAAAACCAAAAGTTCAAGGAAAAAACCATCCAGTTTATACTTTACCAATGAGCTTGCAAATAAAATTGGACTTGACTTGCAAATATGGTTTAGGGTAAAATGCCTGAAAAAAACTCTTCAGCTGATGCATCCCTTCAACTACCATGTCCATCTGCTTTAGTATTTCCGGTCTTCGCCCAGCACTATTGAATTACTTGACAATAGCACAGACTTCATACTCCTCTGCCATCCAAGCGACAATTAAAGTTTCAGCTCCCTGAATGCTCAGGAGCATGGGATACGTATCACAAAAGACTGCAAACAAATAAGCTCCACACCCACACCACAACACACCTGATCTTAGACTCCGTACTGTTACGGCAGGGGTGCCTGGCTTCTCCAGACCATTGTCTGGTGGCCATTTCAATAACCGATAACTCCCTCCTCTGCTTAAAAGACTCCACTCCTCTGCCCACAGGAATAGCTGTACTGGTTCCAAGTGTGCCTAACCAAGGACTTCTGGACCTTAGAAACTGACTCTGGGAAAGAGGAGTTGTTCTCTGTGCCCTCAGAGTGCTGGGGTGTGCCTTGGGCTCTCAGCTGCATTGAGCAGCTGGTCTTACAGGCAACACACAGGGAAGGTGGTGAAGAGACAGTGAGGAGCCAGACGGTCTGGAGTCCCTTAAAGCCGGCTGCATCCGTGTTCTCACAACAATCGGGTTATAAGAGTGAACGAATTCCGCTGGCTCACTTTCATTAGTTCATGTAAGGACTCCATCCCCAGAAGCCAGAATCCTAACTAGAAGAAACAGATTTGTGTTTCTGTAAGGACTCTTGGTATTCATGGAGCCCAATCTCCTCATGTGAGGTATTAGGAAAGAGGGATTAGAGAGGGTAAGTTCCTTGTATAAAATCTCACAAAGGAATGGAAAGGAAGCAGGGAACGGACAGATTCTACAGTTTGGCTCACCCTCCCCAGTCTTCTTGTAGCTAAGGTGCGTGCTTGTGGCTAAAGCTGCTGGCGACTTCAGACATCCCCTGAGGACTTGGGGGAGACAAAGGCGATGGGAGGAGGCTGTGACACGTGGAGTCCGCATAATCTGGGAACATGGTGGCCAAGCAGCAGGGCCTTCTGAGGCAGTATCCTACCTGCCTACAGTCGTGTTTGTTTTGACAGAGTGAGTAGTCTCTAAAACTGGTTCTCTTGCTCTCCCAAGGTTCTGGGAGGTACCTGCTTAGCAGCAGGAAATGGGATGCTTCCGTCCAATAGATGGAACTGATGATACCTGAAAGGAGGAGAACCATGAGCAGCAAAGGCCCAGCTGCCCACGCAGAAAGCTGGTAATTCTTACTATTTGGTGACAGAAAATGTTGTTTAACTGCCCCAGGTGGCAACTCAGAAAGTAAACTATGTTGTGCATGTTCCATCACAAGTAAGAGCAAGAAAAATTTGGCCCAGAATAAAGAGCACCCAAAAGTCTAAACTTTTGTTCGGAGTCATCTAGAAAGTATGTGCAACTGCAACAGAAACTATAAAAACGGTGACTTAAACAAATTGGTTAATTTTAATTCTTCTGACATCTAAAGATTAACGGGAAGCAAAGGAAGAATATGTAGTATACAGACAATTCCCAGCCAAAATGGCAACCCCCGTCATCAACGATAAGGAAAATGATGAGCAATTTGAAGAAGACACAGAAGTGAGTCACCACTGAAATATTTCACGGAGGTCACTGTTTTGCTCCTTCTGGAACATGCTTGCTCTCTCTGGTTCTCTCTCCCCCCTCTCATTTCTTTCTTTCCTTCATAACTGTAATTCTATAGACATCTCAGCACTTTTTAGATTATTCTAAGAAACAGTAAGAAACTGGTTTTAAAAGTTTTGTAACATCTTCAATGTTAAAGTCAAGTAGCAGACTCAGCATTAACTAGAAGTGAAGAAGCATTTTGGCTTTTGGGAGGTTGGAGGTTAACCCAATTTGTAGGAACTTTGTCAAGACAAATAATACAAAATAAAAATACAAAATCAGGTGTGATTTGTTATTTCCACTGATGTTGAGCACTTTTTCATATATGTAATAGTCATTTCTTGGTCTTTTTCAGAAATGTCTATTGAAGACACTGGCTCATTTTGCAATAGGCTTCCATGAGTTCCTTATGTATTTTACAGAATTTTACCCTCTTCGAAGATACAGTCTGCAAATACTAACCATACGTTGCCTTTTCATTTTGCTGATGAATTCCTCCTGCTGTGCAGTTGCTTGTTAACTTGATGAGGTCCTGATTGTTAATTTTACATTGTTTTAATTTTAAAATGCAAATCTTGCATAACCAAAGCTTAATTTTCCATTCCATTCTTAATCAGTCAGTAGAGGAAGAAGAAGGAAGTAGAAACTGACTTGAACTTTTTTTTTTTTTTTAAAGATTTATTTATTTGTGGATACAGAACTGGGGTACAGGCCAGAGGCTCAGGGGCAGCGAGAGGCTTCACCAGAGACAGAGTGGGGAGCAGAACAGGCAGATCTACGAAGTACACTGCTGAGGGGAGCAGTGGGCGGGTCAGGAGAGGTCTGCCACGCCATGTGGTCACCTCCGGGGCAGGCGGGAATCGAACTCATGCGGAACTGGCTTAAGCTTCTTAGTGCTGTGCTTTAACCCGCTGCGCCACCAGGGAGGGCCGACTTGAACTTTTTTATATGACACTAATATTATCAGAAAATTTTAATTTGGGGGGGGAAGGGTGGCTGCCTACTCTTACTTTGACCACTTTAACCCCTTTAAGCCTGAGTTTCTCCAGCCATAGTGGAAATTCAAGGTCTTTCAAAAGTATGCCCCAATGAATGACTGGATTAGCAAGACTAAAGCCCTGTGATGCTTGATCCAAGTTCATTTCCTTATTAGGGAAAAGTAGCTGAGCCATTTCGGGAAGGCTCTTTGGGGAAGACACCAGACCTGGCTGAGCAAACCCAAAATGAATTTTACCAGGTTGCTTTGTCTGGAACTATTAACTAGATTTGCCATTTGGCAAACTCATCCTGGACAAAAACATACCTCATGTCAGTATGTTTTTAAATTTCTGATAAGCTTGAAATAAATATTACAAGGAAAAGCATATTCACAAATATTTAGCTGTATTAAAATACCCAAACACATAAAAGCATTTAATACAACAATGCACACAGACCAGATGGCTTAGCATGAAATGCCCCGTTTGGAAGGGTCTACTAATAAGTATTACCACTAATGAATTCTTAGAGCTGTAGCTGTAAAAATACATATATTTACCCATTCCAGTTGCTGCTGGTGCAACTTCTTTTGAAAAAAGTTCCACTGCTTTCCTCTGTCTATGATGTACTGAAAGCCAAAGGACCACCTCTCGAGGACCCTATTTGCAAAGAGTAGGAATTAACAAACACACACCTCAAAATAAGGTACAAATCTGCATCTGCTCCAGGTGAAAGATTACTTCTTGAACTATATAAATATATCTGATGTGCATGATTTCTAGAAGGAATTCATTACTATACCTATACCTATTCCTAATTCTGCCACATCTGCTCATTAAAATAAGCACCTATTAAAAAATAAACACTCTTAGTCTCCCATAAAGTAAAAATAATCTTACCTTAATATATACAATTTGACACCTGGTAATGATATCTTGGAAAATAGCTAAAATTGTATTTGTGAAATTCCTTTGTCTTTTTTTCCATTTTTCCTCTCTTGAAATAAATATCACTAGAGAAGAATTATTACTTAATTGATATCCATTGCTTTCTTCATATGACAGGTGAGTTTAAACTAAAAGTGTGTATGTAATTGCTATTGCTCCACTTTTCCTAAGGAATTATCTATAATGCAAATAATCTATAGTTCTCTCCTAAGGAATATTTATAATGCAAATAATCCATAATTACTGTATAGTTTATTAAAAATGAATCAATAATCAATTATCCTGGTTTAAAACAGAATTACATAAGAGTACAGATAAAAGATCATATCTGAAAAATTTAAGAATTCAACAATTATCTTTTTTAAAAGATATTGTCACTTGGAAAAACAGTAGAACAAAGTAGAAGTGTAAAGTCTAGTTCTGCCTCTTCTTCTGACACCCTGGCTGTTCTTAAGTTAGTTCATTTCTCTATAATTTAATTTTCCTTTTTAGTAAAACGGAGATCCTATTAGCTTCCCAACTACTTCATAGAGCTGTGATGATGAAACAATGTGGCATCAGATGTAAACCACTTCTTCAGGTACATATGTGAGATATAATGATTTTAATAAGACCAATAATTAAACTTCTGCTTTTCCTCTATGCTTACTGTCAATCTCTCTGTCTAAAACCAACTTAATGAACCTACTTGACAACTTAATTATGTACTAAATGGAGGTGCATGGGCACATCAATGAAAATAGACTTAAGGTACTATTTTCCAGCACCTTTTTAATAAAAAAGCACTCTTCAAACAGATTAGATGTTGGTTTACACAATAATCTTTCAAGTTAACTTTGATAGTCACTAGTTCTAATTCAGTAAATTAAATATGGCCACATATTTGGCACTTCATAGAGCACATATTTTACATTTAGTGAAATTTCTACACTTGACTCTAGATTTTATCAAGCTTCTAGAATTTCTAATGTAATTCTAAATAGACCCTAACTTTACATCCTGACTGGTCTACAATCTAGTCTACAAAATAAAACATAAGAGCATGACATTTTGGGGATTTTATAAAATGAAATGAACTATACAAAAATTATGGAAAAAAACCTGCAAAAATTATGAAGCCAGGAATTGTTTTTCCAAACTGTTCTCAAAATAAAATATTAAGCTTGTTATTTTATAAAGAGAAAATTCCCAAATAGAAAAGAGTCTCAATAAAGATTAGGAAACATATACTTGAGTTACTTTTATTTTAAAATAACCAAGAACATAAGTGACAGTCTATATTTTCTCTTCTACAATTTAATAAATTATCTTTTTATGTTATTCAAGGCTGCCTCACTGTGACAAGAGTTTTAGATCTTTTTGCTGAACTTCACACCAAAATGAAACAATCCTAGTATTGAAAAGTGCAGCTTTGGGAACTGGATACAATTTCTGGTCCCGCCAGCAAGAGCTGTTTGATGACAAGACAAATTACTTGACCTCCCTGTGCCTCATTCCCTCATTTATGAAACAGGAAAACTCCAGAAACCCACAAATTGGTTCTGGTGAGGGCTAAATGACAACAGGACTAAAGCTTAGAACAGTGCCTGACACAGTTCAGCTTCTCAGTTAAGAGTAATCATTTCTGTTGCTTAATTCCCACTCATCTTCCCATCTCTGACTAATAGTCACTAAGTAAAAGCAACATCAAAATGCATAATCCAGAAAAATAAGATGGTCAAACCTTTGGGAATATCACCACTATGTTAAAATTCTACAAAATTATTCAAAAAGGTGAAAGATGCAGATGGAAAGTTTATATAAGACACACCTGTAACAGTGCTGCTTGGAATAAAAATGTGGACAGAGATGAAAAACTACCTAGACTGGCTCCCTGGTGGCGCAGCGGGTTAAAGCACAGCACTAACAAGCTAAAGCCACTTCCGCATAAGTTTGATCTCTGCCCCCGAGGTGACCCACATGGCGCAGCAGACCTCTCCTGACCCGCCTGCTGCTCCCCTCAGCAGTGTACTTTGTCGTCAGCCTGTTCTGCTCCGCACTCTGTCTCTGGTGAATCCTCTCACCACACCTGCACCACTGGCCAGTACCCCCAGTTCTGTATGCATAAATGACTTCTTTGAGTGCGTGAGTGGTTGGATCCTTAAAGTGAACAAAATAGGCTTTTTTTTTCTCCTTCACATTTTGAGTACTCTTCTGTTTCAGAACAAGAAAGGAAGGTAAAAGGAATTGGGCTGAGTTTTGCCATAGGCAGAAGGAAAGTTCAAAATGAGTAACAAGCTTGATACGGAACTATAAATATAAATATATGTATACATCATAAAAATAAAAGGAGGCCCTTCCTGGTGGCGCAGCAGGTTAAAGCACTGCACTAAGAAGCGTAAGCCAGTTCTGCATGAGTTCGATCCCCGCCTGCCCCGGAGGAGATCCACATGGCGCACCAGACCTCTCCTGAACCGCCTGTTGCTCCCCTTAGCAATGTACTTCGTAGATCTGCCTGTTCTGCTCCCCACTCTGTCCCTGGTGAATCCTCTCACCCTCCGCATCTCTGGCCTGTACCCCAGTTCAGTATGAATAAATAAATAAATCTTTAAAAAAAATAAATAAATAAAAATAAAAGGAACCCCAAATTGGTAACTCACTGAACATTAGCAAGGTTGGTTTTTAAAGCAAATATTTGTACACATTTACTGACTAAGACTATTCCAATTTATTCATTTATACTGGAATAAGAAATCTTCTGATATACTCACTCCATTTAAATTTGCTTTAGCTTGTGCTCCATATGTTTCTTCAGATCCTAAGATTTGAACTTGAACTTCACTATAATCGTCCAAGCCAGTTTCTTTAAACATAAGGCGGGTTCTGCATCAATATAAATGTGATAAAAATGTATTCATGAATTTATAGCAAGTTCTGATATTTCCCTTATTTGGGTTCCTCAGAAGTTATTCATTTGGGATTATAATGACAAAAGAGTTAAGTGCTTGATTACATTTAAAGTATTAAGGCACTTTAGAGCACTTAAGGCTATCAAACGCTCCTATGGTGACTTCCATATAGTAAGGGATTCAGTAAGAGATAGTTCAGAAAGAATGAGTTAGTGAGTAAACAATTTAGATAAAATTACAAAAATAGAAATTGCAGCTCTCCTTAATTTAAAAACATTTAAATTAAAAATTTGTTTTTAAATTAATTTTAAAACATTTAAATTAAAAATAGAAATTGCAGTTGTGCTTAATTTAAAAACATTTTGATTATTAAGCAACAGGATCACAGGCTATTTTCATTCATTTGCTTGCTCCTGTATTTCTGTACTTTTAAATATTTTGTGGTCAGCATGTTGAAAAAGAATGAAATGATTTGATATGGTATGGTTGCCTTATTAAAGAAGAAAGTAGCACTAAATTGTTTTTTTATATCTCTTACCAATATTTATTAATAGGGGTTTGAATATTGAACCCAGGTTCTCCTGACTAACTAATAACATGCTTTCAGTCCATAACATGGTAAGGAGCTTTCTACTGTGGGCAGGATGCAAATGAGTGACTTAAGCATTGGAAATTTTATAAAGCCTAATTCAATTCAGTTATAGAAATATTATGAAATTTCTTTATATGAATATTTATTAAAGAAGAACTTTAGGGACAAACTAAATGAGCTTCAGACACCACACAGTTGGAGGTGCCATGAGACCTGTCAAAACACCTATCCCGTAGATTTTATCACCTCTGTTCATTGTTATTCTGAACTTCTAGGGTACAGGGAGAAATGAATAGGTTTTCTCGTAGCATGTAACATCTACACATCTTTTCTCATACTTTCTTGCTGATGGATACGGGGCACAATGAATGGTGCAGCACTCATGTTTACAACCTGACACTATACAATGTGCTGAATCGGTGTCTAAATATCTGGGGGGGGGGGAATGTTAAGTGATCAAGTAATGATTCTTGTTCATGAATTTGACTGCTAACATGTTACCTGGAAAAACCTTTATTTTATTCATACACAAACCTTTTCAGAATACTTTCAGCTGTTCTCCTTCCCTTTTCAGTTGCTTTGGGCCCTCCCAGGACACAGACAGCGGTGGCTCTGAAACCATCATGGTAACACGAACTTACCTGCAGATGTAAGATTGCATAGATAAGCACAGTTACTAATGTCTGCCAACAATTTTAACATGCCCTAGAATGGAGCATATAACTCCCAGTGAGAATGACTTGATCTATTCTAAGTACATAAATAAATAAAGTTTACCATTTCCTCAATGAAACAATGATTTTCATAGGGCAATGAATCATAAACAATATCAATTAAGCAAAGATGGGATTGTTCCACAACCATGTTTTCAGCCAAGTTGCTGTAAGAAATTAACATTTATCCTGAATTAAATCTCCCTGTCTATATAGCACAGAAGGAAATGCCTCCTCCCTCAAGTCTACAGTGACACCAAAATAACAGAAAAGACCTTATAAAAGGAGGAAGGAAGAGACCCCTTTGCTCCTTGTACTCGCACGGCTCCACCTTCAATACCTAAATAAAGAGAGAAAACAGTATCACTTATTTTTAACACAATACTGGTCACTACTTTTACCAAACAACAACAACAAAACACCAGTTTTTGCAAGTGAACTAAAAAAAAAAAAAAATACCGAATGAAGGATATTAGAAATGTCCTTAAAGCCAATAATAATGCTCTCCCTCGTGGTACAGTGGGTTGAAACACACCACTGCAAGTAGCAGCTGCTTCAGTGTTCGATCCACAGACCCGGAGTTGATTCACATGGCCGGACGCACTCTCCTGTCTCCCATGCTGCACCCCTCAGCAGAGTACTTCTTAGATCTGCCTGTTCTGCGCCATACTGTCTCACCACCAGCTGAAACTGGCTCAAACCAGTGCTAACTGGCTGAAATCGGTTCTGACCGGTTCAAAATCATTTAAAACTGGGTGAGACCAGTTCAAACTGGTTCAAATGTCTGAAGCCAGTTCAAACTGGTTCCAGGCAGGTTTTGACCAGCTCAAACGAACCAGCTGAAAACGGTTCAATCAGTTCAAGCTGGTTGACAATGGTTCAAAAGGGTTTTGGCATTTTGCATTGCGCTCCGACCATGTCAGACCTGTCAGAGACTTCTAGAAGCTTTTAAACTTATAGCAACCTTCAGAAAATGGTCTCAAATGCTCAATCCGGTTTCAGCCGGTTCCGACTGGTTTCAGCCGGTTCAAGCGTGCTTAAATCGGTTTAGACCAGTTCAAACTGGTTCAAGCCTGTTTAGACCGACTCAAACCGGTTCTACCCTGTTTAAGACGTCTGAACACGTCACACATGCCTGGGAGCATCTTGACTCTTTCCAAGTGATACCAACCAGCTGGGAATGGTCGCAATGCTGAAACAGGTTACAAGTGGCCTGATGCAGATCAAACCCGTTCGAGCTGGCTCAAACTGGTTTAGACTAGGTCAAAACAGTTTCAGCCGGTTCAGACCAGTTCAAGCCAGTTTCAGCGGGTTCAGACCAGTTCAGGCTTGTTTCTGCCGGTTCAAACTGGTTTGAGCCGGATCAAACCGGTTTAAGCCGGTTCAGACCGGCTCAGACCGGTTCAAACTGGTTCAAACCGGTTTCAGCCGGTTCAAACTGGTTTATCCAGTTCAAGCCGGTTTCAGCCGGTTCAAAACTGCTAACGCCAGTTTGGACTGATCCCAAATAGAAATGTAAACACGTCACACATGCCTGGGAGCCTCTTGACTCTTTACAAGTGATACCAACCAGCTGGGAA
>NW_004567119.1:12999675-13017318 GCF_000260355.1 Condylura cristata | reverse complement strand
CTGGGAGCCTTTTGACTCTTTACAAGTGATACCAACCAGCTGCGAAGGGTCACAATGCTAAAACCGGTTACAAGTGGCCTGATGCAGATCAAACCAGTTCGAGCTGGCTCAAGCTGATTTAGACCGGTTAAAGCCGGTTTCAGCCGGTTCAGACCGGTTGAAACCGGTTTCAGCCGCTCAAACCGGTTTCAGCCGGTTCAGGCCGGTTTCAGCCGGTTCAAACCGGTTCAGACCGGTTCAAACCGGTTTCAGCCGGTTCAGACCGGTTTCAGCCGGCTCAAGCCGGTTTCAGCCGGTTCAGACCGGTTTCAGCCGCTTCAAACCGGTTCAAACCGGTTTCAGCCGGCTCAGACCGGTTCAAGCCGGTTTCAGCCGGTTCAAACCGGTTTCAGCCGCTTCAAACCGGTTTCAGCTGCTTCAAAACTGCTAACGCCAGTTTGGACTTATCCCAAATAGAAATCTAAACACGTCACACATGCCTGGGAGCCTTTTGACTCTTTACAAGTGATACCAACCAGCTGCGAAGGGTCACAATGCTAAAACCGGTTACAAGTGGCCTGATGCAGATCAAACCGGTTCGAGCTGGCTCAAGCTGATTTAGACCGGTTAAAGCCGGTTTCAGCCGGTTCAGACCAGTTCAAACCGGTTTCAGCCGGCTCAGACCGGTTTCAGCCGGTTCAAACCTGTTTGAGCCGGATCAAACCGCTTTCAGCCGGTTCAGACCTGTTCAGACCGGTTCAAGCCGGTTTCAGCCGGTTCAAACTGGCTTAGACCTGTTGAAACCTGTTTAGGCCGGTTCAAACCTGCTGAAACCGGTTTACTGGTTTAATTGGTTCAAACCAGTTGACAACGGTTCAAATGGGTTTTGGCATTTTGCATTTCGTTCTGACCATGTCAGACCTGTCTGGGACTTCTCGATCTTTTAAACTGCTAGCAATCTTCAGAAAATGGTCTCAATTCTAACATGGGTTTGAACCAGTTTAAACTGGCTCAAACCAGTTCAGAACGGCTCAAATCGATCCGTTCAGACAGGTTTAGACCAGTTCAGTACAGTTCAAACCAGTTCAGGCCGGTTTAGCTCAGTTCAATCTGGTTTAGACCATTTCAGACAAGTGTAGTGTAACAGTTGGTGCATAATTAATTTTTCTCTTCTTTTTCCCAATGTTCATTTTAAAACCATATACATTTTTAATTTAATTCCTAACTGCAAAGAATTCAGACAAAGTATAGTTAATTTATCTTCTAAAACCTGATGGAGATTTAAAAGCCCCTTATGGCTAAATGATTTGAAACAATCTCATTTTAATAGGTGCCGTAAAGTTCTCTTAGTATTTGTTCATTTTCTGACCCAATTAGTTTTGTCATTAAATGCATATACAAGTACTGATTTAAAAACCAAAATGCCAGCCAAGCAAAAAAATAATATGAATAACTGAATCTCTTAATTCAGGCATCTATTATAACTAACTGCATTTACTTTGCTACAAACCAGCAAAGTAAACACTAGAAAGAGATAGGCTGCCTTGTTGTCTCTGTTAATCATGTCAAAGTACTGCATCTAGAAATATTTGAAAAATCTGCCTATTTTCCATCTGTTATATTTCTCAGAGGATAATTGAAATTTCATGTGAAAGTTCATTATAAGTTCAAATATTCCACAGCAGGTCATTTACAGGGTAAAAGTTCACTGAGAGTTTATTATTATTTTTTAAAGACTGAAGTGGAAAAAGAATAAAGACACTAATTGAAGTTATTTTATATTCCATTATTATGACCACTGCGTTTTTAAGCATTATAAATAAAAATTATAAATTTTACAAGTTATGTGCATTGGGTAATGGCAATACTGATTATCAGGAAGATGATATTACCTAGGACTTTCATAGAAACTAGATAACTTTTGGTTGTTCTAGATATTATTTAAAATATAACAATTATATTTTATATTATATTGACTACTTTGTTTAAACTACATATTTAAGAACAGTAAAATAAAAACAGAAAAAGGAAGGAAACATAAGAAAACAGTAAATGAATTCATCTTACCATTTAGCTGAATAAAGGTAATTTTTAATTTGCAATAGCTAAAAATGTTATTTGAGATCCACCATTTGTCAACTGTTTACAGGAGAAGTATACCTTACATTTGGAACAAAATTCATAATACAACATTTAAAAGTGTAATCATACTAGTCACTGACCTGGAATTTCAGTAATAGTAACTTGAGAAAAGTCACAGTTTACATCAGGTAAGAGGAAATTCTGAGGGTCTCCGATTTCATACAATAGCTGTTCTGCCACTGTACCAAAGGAGACTAATCCTCCTGTGCCAGGGGGCTTGGAGAGGATGAACTGTCCATCAGGAAAACATTCCAGAACAGGAAACCCTATATTGTGCCTAGGTGAAAAATGGGGAAAAGCAGGGCTCAGAATAACCAGACAGAAAACCTGAGGAAAAGAGACTATGTTTTCAATGACTGCATCTGTCCCCAAGTTAACCGCACCTGCATACTCTATTTGTATGGCTTCTTAAATGACACCATGACATACTAATGTGTGTTAAGTACTGGATACAGATGATGTCTGGGTGCCCAAGGAGAATCCAAATAAGTCAGGGAGGAGACTCAGGAGCCGTGATGACTAAGGAGGGGGCATGTGGTCAGGGCCCGAGGGAACCTCAGTTTTCTGGTGCATGGTGGGGTCCTCTCCCACCTGTTGTTCTTGTCATCACCCCAAGGCAGTGGAACTTGAGTTTTGGCATTCAAAGAGCCTTCAACATATAAACTTGTGCTTCTGTTCACTAAGATAATAAGTTCATGAAAAGAAGATAAATAAAAAGGGAGTGAAGGGTAATTCAAAGTCACAGCCTATGACCCTAGTTTGATGCTGAAATGGTCACTGAGTAATAACAAAATTCAACGTGATCTGTTTGATTAATAAGGGAGGAAAGGATGTAACACTGTTAGAGGTGAAAATTTTAAAAGTCCAAGTAATAAGATCAGAGATAAAAAATATGAAAGTGAATACACTGTATTTTAATGTTTGAATCATGATGAAGATAAGGAAGACCTACAAAAATGAACCACCTTCTTAGCTGGAAAGACACTATAATAAATGTCAATTCTACCAAATTACTGTCTATTCAAAGGAATCCAATTCAAATTCCTTTCTTTGGCTAAAGTCATGTTAAAGTTCATGTAGGAGAATAAATGGCATAGCACATAAAAAAATAATGTATACAGGTAGGGGAAGGAGGAAGGACCTGGCTTATCAGATATTAGAACATGTTATATGTGCTAATAAGTGAACATTTGCATATACTGTATATCATCATCTGAAACTGATAATCACATCTGGGATTAAAGAAAGCACATCTGTCAGATGCTGACATGATCACAGACAGGGACGGGGCTGACAGGCAGGAGAGGGTCACTGGGAAGTGAGACATAAAACCCAAACTTAGGAAGCTGCATGAAAGAGAAGTAGAATAAAGTCACACTGATTCACTGTGGCTGGTATTTTGTGTGCGTGTGTACATAAAGGAACTAACCTTTTAACTGCTAGAGAGGAAAGAAAGACACATCCAAGCTGGATGGAAAGATGAGAATATGGCTGAGGAGCAGCTTGTCTTCTGGGTTAGGGCTGCTGACAGGCTTTCTCCCTGCAGGCTTCCTCTGACTGGTCAACACTCTCTACTCGTGACTTCCCATCTTAGAACCTATCTTCTTCCTCCACTACCTCTGAATTTAATGAGTAAAAATTAAAACTAGATTCCACCTTTCCCTTGTCCTTGCCTTGTCTGGTCTTTTGATTCTCTCCCTTCTGTTTTCCACACAGCGAGGCTGACCTACCCATTGCTATGAAAACACAGATAAACTCTCTCTGAAAGTCAAGGACATCTGTATGTCCTAGCTTCACCTTTCCAAGCTACATTCAGTTGCTTATTTATAACTGTCATCAATAATCAAATTCTACTTGTTCCTCTGTTACTACCATTATCATTCCTCTTGCTACCACTCTGCTCCTCCTGCAGCACTATCAGTACTAACATGTCACTGTTTACAGCAAATCACTGCTCAGTTTTCCTATGTATCAGACTGGACTCAGCCCTTACCAACACACGCTGTGTGCTGGCCCCTTTACCACAACCCTCTGGGAAGCAGTATGACCCTTGCTTTATATTCAAGGACCTCAATAAGACTCAGGACTATGGAATAGAATTGACATGCACAGCACAAAATCAAAGCACACAGCTAATCTCATATTAACGAATTTATCTCTTTCCAAACATTAGACAACAATGTGCAAAACAATGAAAGTAAACATTTTATTGACAGTTTGTATTTTTGGTACTCTTCTAACAGTTTTACATTTGGTACTTAATGCACTCTGCTTCCGCAATAACCCAGAAGCTACCATTCCCCTGCTTCTGCAGATGGGTTGAAGCACCTTAAGGGTGTATAACTTGTCCCATCTCACTGAGCCAGCAAGTGTTAGAACCAGTGTTAGTTCAAGGTGATGTTTCTAAAATTTATTCCCTTTCATTACAATTCTGGGCTAGACAATTCTGATAAATCTGTAGGAAGGTAAAGACCTACGCTCTTAAAACAAAGTTGTTCTATGCCACGGCATGCCTATGTGTGTGCAAGTGTGTGTGTATCTTCCTACCAGTCTGGCACCAAATGCCAATCCGTGAAGATCCCACCAGTACTCTGTGCACCACATTCAACAAGGTGGCCAGCAAGGCTGCAAAGTAAGCAGGAGCATGGCATGAATACAGTGAACAAATCCTCAGCACCTGTCCAAACATCAAATAATAATTACTAAATAAAGATTAACTTTTGGGGGAAGATCTTTCCATAAGCGCGGAAAGGAAACTCATGGCAGGGTGCCATGTTGGTTTTGTTTATTCTTTCTAATAAAGCACTTTAATGAGGTGGGAAAGGCAGCTTGGAATAACAGAGAAAAAAGAAAAGCACCAACCTAAGAAAAGCCCAGGAATCTAGGCCAGGTGATAGTCTGAGCAAAGTGGGTTAATACATTGCTGATACAATGTATTAATCGAGAAAAAGACTGGGAAAGCCCCATAAAGATGAAAAGTCCTTCAAAATCTAAGTTGTTATTCTACTTGAAGGGTGGCATTACATTGTCATTATAGGAGAGAACATTTATAAAATGTGATTGACCGAACCCTCCCTGGTGGAGCAACGGGTTGAAAGCACAGCACTAAGAAGCCTAAAGCCACTTCAGCGTGAGTTCGATCCCCACCCCAAAGGTGACCCACATGGCGTGGCAAACCTCTCCTGACCTGCCCGCTGCTCCCCTCAAAAGTGTATTTTGTCAGTCTGCCTGTTCTGCTCCCCACTCTGTCTCTGGTGAATCCTCTCACCACCCCTGCACCTCTGGCCTGTACCCCAGTTCTGTATGCATAAATAAATAAATAAATCTTTTTTAAAAATGTAATTGACCTACTTGATATGTCAGTGGACTAAAAACTCATTAGTAAATGTATCATCAAAGCTGACTCTCCAAAAATATAAATAGTCTAAAGCTCTTTAAAGAAATTAACTTTCATTAGCAGGGTGTAATAATACAATACTTTGGGTCTTAGTTACTTATCCTGTGTGAATACAGCTTTGTGACTTCAAGTAAGTTCTGTATCAATTTCCTCATCTCTCAGGTGGGGACAGCAGTGTCTGCCTACTAAGTGAACTGTGAGAATGAAAATTAATATTGCAAAACTGCCTGTCACAAAACAAGCACTCAATTGGTGATGATTATTTTGTTTCACAAAATTTCATGAATCTTTGTAAACACATATTCCTTTAGCTTTAAAACTGCAGTATAAAAAACACAATTATTGCAGTTTAAAATATTTTAGATGACCTACCCATCACGTGTATCTTAATTGCTAAAAAGCATAAATTGTACTACAATGTAATTAGAAGTGTTAAATTACTCCTAATATTATTATTAGACTTACCTTCCAGCTGCTAATAAATCAAAGTCATTGCTTTTCCAACCAAACTATGAGAGAGAAAAATTATTTTACTTATAATACATCATTTATATTTAGAATCTTTATAACGTATGTGTTTGAGATTGATCTAAAGTTCAATTCATGACCACTATATAGATTCAAATGCAAAAATTATAGAAAGAAACTAACAACACCTCACATAAAAACCTGAAGCAGGGCCCTCCCTGGTGGCGCAGGGGGTTAGGATGAGAACTGCAAGCTGGCTGCATCTGCTTCAGTGCTAGTTCGATCCCCAGTCCCAGAGGTGATCCTCATGGCACGGCAGACCTCACCGACCCGACTGCTGCTCCCCTCAGCAGTGTATTTTGTCAGTCTGCCTGTTCTGCTCCCCACTCTGTCTCTGGTGAAGTCTCTCATGGCCCCCGAACCTCTGGCTTGCACCCCAGTTCTGTATGAATAAATAAATAAATCTTTTTTGCTCTGGACAAGATGTAATATTTTGGAATAAATTTAGAAAAACATTGATTACCTAAGAGATGAGCCTATGACTGAGCTTTCCAATTACCACAGAGAAAAAGAAAGCTCCAGAGAGTCTCAAGAGTCCCTCTTGAGTACTTAGCCAAGAAGTGACAGCTCACAGGTATGAAGAAGCCCCCCCGCCCCGGTCTGGAAACAGTGCACAATCACACAGGAAAATTCATCATTCATCAAGAAATGGATCACACATTCAAAATAACCTTGCCTCAATAATGGGAAATAATCAGTCCAGGATCAACACAGCTCTGATTTAACAAATCTTTAGCAAAAGCCAAAAAGAATCAACTTTAATGTAACTTATCACCTTCCCAGGTGAAGTTGAAAAATATCTGTAGGAATATGGACATAATTAGCAAGCAACAAATCACAGTGTCTGCACAGCTCTGAGTAGCAGTCTGAGGGGAGCTGGCCCAGGAACAGCCGCCCACCGGGCATGCAGAGGCTGCACCACCTTTAAAAAGGCTGATTTGACTCAGAATATGTTACAACAAAGAACCTCAAGCTTTTAATTAAGGAACTAGACAGAGGTCCACAAAGAGTTGGGAATCTGTCAGGAAAAGGTTAGTCCCCCGACATCCAAAAAAACGAACATACTCAAAGGAGTTCTTAAGCACGCAAAAGAACTCTCAAACTGGAAACTTTCCTAACAATCTCAAGATAATAAAGGATTCTAAGGTATTACATATAAAGCCTGGAAGTAATGAATAAAAAAGTACAGAAATGATTTTACCAAGCACACATATGAGTCAGCTCAGAAATCCATTTCACGTGACCATCTTTGAAGAATTTGGTTAATGGCAACAAGAAATGTACTACCTTTTCTTAACGGAACATCATCATCTTACAAAAGCAAATTTGAAACTCAGTGAGAGGCTTGTGGTACATGTGACATGTTAGCCACATTAGGAGAGAAATTGCTTGACTTGTTTTCAATATTGTAAAGTTAACAATCTGGCACAACACCACATTTTGTAAGGGCCAAATTGTAAGCTGAAGAAGACGACAGGTTCGAGGTGATTGAGATGTCCTCTCCACAAACTTACAGCATGAGTGAGGGGCCCCAGCACCAGCGCACTGTCCACGCAGCGACCTGTCAGAACCACGTCCGCACCGAGGTCCAGGGCGCGGCTGATTGGTCTTGCCCTTTGAGAAACAAAACATGGTTCTTGGTTTTAATGGAGCTGAGTTTAAAACAAACAAAATGGCTAGTGTGTATCTTGCTTAATGACTCATGTATACTCCCAGACACAAAATGACACCGGTAAAAAGTAGAAATGGAACTGATAAAAATGGAAAATATCCTCACTATTTCCATTTCACATTTTTTGAAAATCAGCATTTCCTGTGGAAATGTTGGATCAAGTATCCTTTCATTCTTACCCTCACTCTATGCTGCTGGTCAATCTGGACACAGAATTCCAGAGTGACTGTCTTTCTCCACAGGTAATAACGTCTCGCAACGTCTTGGTATCTGATGTGACTCTAGTGGCGTGTCAGCCCAGCTGTGGACCTCCGCCTTCTCCTGCCCCAGATGCGTCACTGCCCTCGTTTCACAGTGTACTGTGATCTGCCTGCCAGGCCTTTTGCCCACTTACTCTACTTGAAATTAGCCTCCTTGAGTTGTACATCTGTTCACCAACCCTGAAAAGCACCCAGCCCTTGTCTCTGGACATTGCTTTCCCATTTCATATACTCTCTTCGCCTAGAGCTCTCACTCAGTAGCAGGTTAAACCTTGTAACGCTGCCTACAAATTTGTAGCTTCGCTTTCCTTGAAGGAGAGAGAATTTCCCCTAGACTTTGCAAAAGTTGTGCTTAAGCAAATAAATAGGACGTTTGCACCAGGCTGAATTAAACAGAAAGGTGTTGTGGAGCACACAAATTTCCTGCAAAGCAAGCCTTTGTTGGGCCAAACGACTTCAGCTTCGTAGTCTAAGCCACTGGTTTGGTCCGGAACTGCTTGCTGCAGCTTCTTCAGGCCGGCCTTGAGATGAACACCAGGCATCGGAGAAAAACTGAAACTCCAGCCAGCAGCCTCAAGCACAGGAAAAGGCAGCGTTGAGGCACGTCTCTCTCCTATTTGCACTGTCACTTCTTCCCAACAGAACACATGTGTTCTCACCTGCGGAATTTAAGCATGCAGCACACACCTGTACCTGGTGGTGAAGTGCCGAGTTATGATGTGACATCTGTGCAGTCCCGTCCTCCTGACCTCTTACAACCTCAAGGCTGACCTCTTGAACATCAAGGGTCAAAGTCAAATTCATCTTTGTGCTACTGCTTTTGCTAGCCCGTGGGTATACCACTGGAGCAGCGACAGCTGGCAGAGCGACAACCCTTGACCGAATTTCTGCTTCCTTCACTCTGATAGAGGAAAGAACAGAAAACCTAAAGATGACTCAGGTTTTCCCTTCTTTCTTCCATCAACTCCACCTCGTGTGATCACAGAGGTAAAAACCATGGTGGTTCTGGAAGAAGTCCTAAGAGTTTCTGCAGCAACCTGAGCAGCCTGAATGAAGAAGGTTTTCCAAATGGTCAACACGTTGAAGCCACCAGTGTCCATCTACTGAGGGAGAGGAGAGAGGGAGCCGAGACACGAGGGAGGGGAGGAGGAGCAGGGAAAGGCCAGAAGGGGGAAAGGGGAAGAATAACGAATGTAAAAGACTTTACCCAAGGTACACATTCATGCTTTTAATGGTATCTGGAAATTTCTTCCCACTCTCCATATCTGTGACAGCTGATCTTTGCAGAGTCTCCTTCTATAAATATTTCGCAAAAAAAAAAAAATATTTTAAACATTTATTCAAAGTGAGATTGCTTATAATTATATATATATATATATATGCAATAAAAACATGCACTGTATAAGTGGAATTTCATTATTTCAATCTAGGCAACTGGCATGGTGGATTTTATAAGGCAACATAGATCAGAAAGGGATTTCTAGAGGTCAATTCTCAGAGTTAACCAAAGTCCAAAACACCAAAAATAACATGAAGATAAAAATTAATTAGACCAAATGAGAAGATCACAGCTGTTTACCCCAAGATAGCACAGCTTCCTGCCTAGGAGCAATGCCACCCATGTCACTCACCTCTGCCATGATGTCATCCCCCGTAACCACGGCTATTTTCAAGTCCACGCCAGCCTTCTTGGCTACCTGGCCCAGGGCAGCGGCACACTGGAGGGGATTGATGCCCCCGGCATTAGCGACCACACGCACGCCTGCCGCAAACAAGCACCAGACCATCAGCCTACTTGAGTCCCATCACTAGTTAACACTCGATGAACCACTTTCTCTCCCTATTGTTGCTTTCTTCTTCTAGAGGCAAATGCCACGGGCAGTGGCATCTCTGTACAGCATTCAAGTGGTGGCAGCCACAGCTGGGGCCACACGCTCATGACACATGGCCAAGAGGGGGTGAGGGAAATAGCAGGCCCTGATCAAAATGTCTGTAGACTACTACAAAATGGGCTCGTTTTCAATCGTCAAGTTTCCTGGATTTTCTAAATAATCTCCTAGAAAGGACAATCAGTTACATCTCAGAAACTCTCCCCTTCAATTCCATCTTTGACAGTGATTTGCTGAGACAGCTCAGTGGGACACTACAGAGTGGCTGAAATTAGAGATTCGAAGCCCAGAATTCTGGGACAGGAGACTGGCAATCGCCTCATCCAGGAGTCCTTATCAGCTGAAGAGTCCTCATCCTTTGGGAAATATGATCAAAGTTATGGTCCTTTCCCTATGGGCAAAGATGTGTTTTGCTTATGATGTCAGGTATCTCAGATTCCCTGATGCCCCCTTGGACACTAGACTGAGAACCAGGACTCAATTCAACTGCCTCACAGTGCTGAGAGGTTAGGGGACTCATCCAGGGTCATGTGGCTCGTTGGTGACAGAGACTGTCATCTGTGGGGGCAGACTCCCGAGAGACCTGTGTGTGCTCACTAGCCAAGGCTGTCAGAAAACATCTGCACAAGCTTTGAATGTGCTGTGAAACCACTCCTATTAGCTGGCCAGAGAATGATCATTAAGTGCACATAATTAAAATTTGTACCCACTAGTCTTTATAATCAAATAGGCAGGGTTTTTATTTTTTCTGTACATAAGTCTTCCCCAATAGAGGTTTTAACTGTTACTTATACTGTAAGAAGCTCCCTCTCCTGAACCTACTTCTCTTTCCACCTTCTCCGCTAAGAAGCACTGGTGTCTTGGGCTTTGTTTTTACTGTAATGTCTACCTGAGTTTGGCACACAGAGAAAGCAGGATTCACCCTGAAGATTAAATGACTTTTTATGATCCTAAAATGAAAGAATGACATATAATACACACATAAGAAACAGCCCACCAATATCAGGTTCTTAAATTTTGCTGAGTCTGACTTCCTGCTGGCGCTGGGTTAACTTTTCAAAAGGGGCTATGGCTCCCCCTAGAGGATCATGATGGTAAAAAAAAAACAGCCCCTCCTAACCATTCTAAAATGCATCTGCAATAAAACTGCAGACTCCATTGTGCCAGTTCCATTGTAACATCTGAAGGGTGGGGGGTCGGGGTGGAACCCTACACTTCCAAAATTCAAAGGATGTAAACTAACATTACATCAATAAAAAAAAAATGAAAGCAACTAAAGAATATACACTAACTACAAGCAGACTCCTAAGTACAGATCTTAAACATATCCTAAGGGATTTAGCATTCTTTTTAATTGCATGCAGTAATTATTTTATCTTCAATTTTTTTTTTTATTGTGGTAACAATGGTTTACAACTCATCTGCATATGACTGAGGGGTATAGTGGTGTCTCAGCACAGCCCACCAAAGCCACACCATCCTCCACCTGGTCTCTGGGTATCCTCCCCACCTTGCTCTCCCACACCTGCTCCTCCCCAGGTAGCCCCAGATTCGCAGTCAGATTTGTAGGGTTTGCGGTTAGTCTGGTTTTATCTAACCCTTTGTTTCCCTGTATTCCCCAGAGGAGTGAAATCATCCCATATTTGTCTTTCTCCTTCTGAAGTATCTCACAGGATTTAGCTTTCTTAAGCAGAGAGACAATTTCCATACTTAAATAGCAGCTATTCAGTATGCCACTTGAAGTGACCTCAGGCCCCAGCTGCAAAAGATTTTCATTAGCTCAATAAGCCACAGCCAAGTCTGGGGTTAGGTTCAAATAGATTGGCAGCTATGAGGGGTCTTGTGGCCACAAGTTTCACCCTGGCCCCCAGAAGCCATCTTTGTGAGATCTTGTGAGATCTTCTCTGAGCCACTGAAGGTCCAGAGTGTGCAGAGGAACCAACCAATAAAAATCAAACAGACAGGAAGGCAACCCAAACCCGCTGCAGGCTGCTTTATGGAACATAAATAATATTTTTTTAAGATTTATTTATTTATGCATACAGAACTGGGGTACAGTCCAGAGGTACAGGGGCGGTGAGAGGCTTCACCAGAGACAGAGTGGGGAGCAGAACAGGCAGATCTACGAAGTACACTGCTGAGGGGAGCAGCGGGCGGGTCAGGAAAGGTCTGCCACGCCAGGAACATAAATAATATTTTAAATATTCTTTCATCTCTCGGCCACTGCCTTCTTCCTCGGAACCATATCAAGGTGGCTAATAAAGCTTTTGAATTGCTTCAGGGTTATTTGGTTACTTACTTTCAGGGATTAGTCAAACAAAGTTTATATATATATGTATTTCCATATCGATATCTATCCTTCTGTGTGTCTCTCTATAATACATATATCTAACCTTCTCATTCTTAAAATGTAACATGGTTTATTGACTTACCTTTTTGATGAATGTCCTTTATATATGGAGCCATAGCTGTGTGGACAAAATCAGGAATATAGCCCAAGTTCTAAAATATAAAAATAAATGTGCTATCCTCTATAAAATGCATTTGGTCAACTCAAAGCCAATAGTGCAGACGAAACATTCTTTTGAATGCTTGCCAGTTTATATTAAATATTAAGTCACTATCAAACTGATATCTGATAAGAACATATTAATTTGAAAACACAACCAGTCAATGGGAAGGAGTAGCATTATGTTCAAAATAAACTGAACTTTCCCTATCAGCAACATGATAAAATAAGGATGAACCCCAAACACGGGAGTCATTTCTTTTTTGTGGTCTTCAACAGTTTGATCAAAACCTGAAATCCCCGGTGCTATAGACACCTCGAAAATTCATCACTAAGTCCTTGCTGGCACGCAGCCAGTGATCACATTTCCTAGAGTGATTGCAGAAGAGATGCCGAAAACCAAAATGGCGGCTTACAGTCAATGCTACCATAGGTGGTGTAGTTATTCTGAAGTAGCTCATTTGTGGGCAAGTTGTACTTCAAAGCACACAAACTAGAAAATTAGTTATGTTACAATGGCTCATTTTTTAATTCTACTAAGAAAAAGAAGTGAGTGACAAAGGGAAACTAAATCACATAACGTTGATGACAGAACTATTTTATTTCCACATATTCTCCAACAAGCTAAGGGATTTGCATGGTTTTCTTATCTAAATGAAATCTCTGCCAGATACCCCACACCGCAGGTCAATTTCCAGCCTTTAAATATTAAACTGAGAAAATTTAATCCACTGAAACTAACAAATATTTCAAAGTTAGGATTAAGGCTTTTACTACATATTATAATGGTGGCATAAACAATTTTCCCATGGTAATAACAAGGTTAAAACATACATATATAATTTTGGGGGCTGTAGCTCTGATTTTGTTGTCTGTATCTCTTATCATGTCTTTAACCACTTCATCATTGTTGAATGTTTAGCACTTCAGTTCTATGCATATGTTAGCTGTATATTTCTTTAAATAAGGCTGACTAAGAATAAGGGCAAATAATCAAACAACTTACACTTTTCCTAGTAATAACAAGACTTAACATTTCAAAATTTTACAACAAGTCACTTACATAAACATTGTCACATACAATAAGCCTTTCAGGGATATCACGATTATTAAAATAACCACAATAACTAACTTACAGGAGATTTTTCTTTTGCAGCAGCTAGAAGGCACATAGTTATCTCTGAGAGATAATCAAAAACCAAATAATCCAGCGTCTCTCCATAGAGGAGCTGAGGAACTAGAATTAGAACAAACACACAGTACTTATAAAAATGAGTTTAACAATAATTTAATCAAAACAAAAATTATCAGTATTATCTTATTTCCTTGATATTCAAGTACAGATATACTTATGCATTTAGGGGTGTGCCCTCAGAACCCTTTTTTTTCATTATACTTTACATTCAAGTATTGCCATATTGGGGTGGCAACCCACATTCTTAGTCATGTTGACTAAAAGAAAAGGGGAATGTTGCAAGACAAGAAAAAAGACCAGAAAAGGTTCCCTTATTCCCAGGACTGCCCAAAACTTATTTCCCTCAAAGGCAAGGATCACCTTGTGAAAACCTGATATATTTCCAACTCATCACCTACAAAGTGTGTGTGAGCCCAAATACATCATTAATTCAGGCAAAAATCAACTCACTGTTTTTGATACAATGCAAGAGGCATTTTACTCTCACTGGGCCTTAACTGTCTTCCTTTCACGCTAAAAGAGTTGTCAAGTGCTGCCCTTATTAAAAGCCTCATTCAAAGGCAATTCCCAAAGTGCAAGACAAGAAACAGGAAGTCTAAAGAAAAGTACAATCATAAGATTTTTTCGTCCTGAAAAGTGGAATGTCTGAAGTGGGAGTTTTATGCAGTGGTCCCCGTAATTTGCAATGTGCCTGATATAGCTTTAGCAAAAGCTGGCTCAATCAATGGTTGCATGAAGCTACGAATGTATTTTGAAACAGCTCTTCTTTTGGGAGGTTTCTTCACTTCACAGCTCTCACTTTTTAAAAAAAAAATTATTTATTTATCATACAGAACTGGGGTACAGGCTACAGGGGGTGGTAAGAAAATTCACAAGAGACAGAGTGGGGAGGAGAACAGGCAGACTGGTGAAGTACACTGCTGAGGGGAGCAGTGTGGCAGACAGAAGAGGTCTGTGGCACCATGGCCCAAGGGTCACCCCCTTGGGCTGGGATTGAATTTCTGCAAAAGCTAAGGCTGGATTCATGGTGCTGCACTTTAATCTGTTGTGGCACAAGAGGGGACCCAGCTCTCATGTTTCATAAGCCCTTTATCCTGCTTTACCCAAGTATTACATAAACCCTCAATTTCGTATTCCCACAGAAACCCTTACTCTGATACGTGGAAATGGCTAAAAACCTATCTAAAGATTTCTGTAAAGAGTCCTCACAGGTGGAACCACTTTCTACTAGGTCAGCGATCTTGGTAAACCAGTCTTAGGAAATACACAACTAAGTGCCAGGTTCAAGCATTTTTTAATTACTGACATAGTTGTTTAGACTTTCCCCCTGTGCAATGCAACCAGCCTGTAAGACATATGAATGACTTAAGATCCAGGAAAGAGTCAACTCAAACATGATGTGGACACATAGGGAAACCCACTAAAACATGAGAAATTATTGAAAGATGATGTCCTGTCGTTGACTCGGTTATTTCTCCGGACACTTGAGCTCAGAAAAGTCAACAGCAGCAAGTTCTTGGAGAGGGGATGTAAGCCTGGGGCTTGTCTTCCTCGCTCCAGCCGAGCCTTTTCCACACTGCATGCAACAAAATCTTTTCTGTGATTAGCTCTCTTAGAGAAGGGAGAAAAACCGCACTTTAGGGTTTCATGTCAAGATGTTTAGCAAAAATGTGCAATTCAATAAAAAGTGAATGCCACCGGGGTTCTTTTTTTTCTTGTGGAGGATGTGTAAAGGGAGAAAAGGAAGATAAGAGCAAACAATGCCACAAAAGTCAGACAAAGCCTGCCGTGGCCGCCAGATCACTCAAATGACCCGGCAGGCTCAGGCACAATGTAAAAGCCAAGACTGAGGAGTAAAGTGCACTGCAATGTCGGTGTGCCCGGGACCCCAGCCCCATGATTCAGCAGCCAAACCCGCCTGTAAAAGGAAGTTAATGCTTCCGCATGATCAATGTATGCTCCTTGTGTGTCCTGCCCAAATATGGTTGTTGTACCGTGAGCAGTGCTCTGATTGGCCAATGTACACGTGAGCAGTGCTCTGATTGGTCAATGAATGCTATTTAAGCAACTGCCATACGTGGACTCTGGGGGAGGCAAGCTAGAGCAAGCCAAGGAAGCAAGGTGGGGGGGGGAGGCAGCAGGGAGGAGGAAAGCTAGAGAGAGAGAGAGAGAGAGGCAAGCAATCAGGGGGAGAGAGAGAAGCAGGCAGGAGGTGGGAGAGAGAGAGAGAAGAATAAAGGGTCCAGAAGAAGATATATCATGGCGTCTCTCTGTTGGCAGAGAGTGCGCCACACTGCAAAGCAGTTCCATGCACACTTAAATGTTACTTGTCAGATGCTTAAACTCTCTCTGCCAGCGTTGCCACAGTCCAGAAGCAAAAGGAGCACCTCATGAAACATGCTTTTGTGAGAAAAGGTCTCTAAACAACCGTAACAGGATAAAAATTTCAGAAAGGAGGCAGGTGCTGTAGTCCAACTATAGAGAAGACGGGTTAGTCTCCAGGAACGGTGGAGACAGGAGTTTGGGTCTGAGTGTGAAAAAAGAGTGTGTCTGTATAGAGCAATGGAAAAGAGTGGGGAGAAGAGTTGGGGTGGAGGCCTAGAATTTTGCATTAAACATGCTACTTCTGAGGTGCCTTTTCCTCAAGGTATCAAGAAGGCTTTCACAGGATCTGTGAATATGGAGTTTAGAAGATGCCAAGCTCTGCTCAGGCATAGACGACATGGAGTCTTTCTGGTGAGTCTTACTTTCATGGAGTCTTACTTCTGATGAGAAGTACCACAGATGGGGGCGCCTGCCTGAACATTGAGTCATTCAGAAAAGAGGGCTGGGTCACCCCAAGCTTTAGCACTGGAGCTAAAGAGCCTGTCCAAGAGACCAAGGGTAGGCAGGGAGACAGGAGGAAAACAGGAGAAAACACTTGAAGGTGACAGCGATCCATGTGGTCCAATACTACAGATCAAGGAAGATGAGGGTCAAGATGGACCCTAACTTTGACAGTCTTGAGTCAAGGGTGGAGGTTATTATTTCCAGCTTCACTGAACAAGGTTCTGAGAGAGATTAAATAAGCTGAACAATCAAGATTAGAGCCAACTAGCAGCAAAAGGGCCCAAAACCGACATCCAACACAGGCCTCCGAAATTAGCATGTTTCTGGGATCCCAGACCAGGCTCTTCAAAGGCATCATAGGGCATCACTCTTCCCTTTGGTAATGCCCCTCCCTAGGGAGGATTCTGAAAACCACATCAGGACTATAGATTAAAAAGAATAAGCAGAATCTACCCGTGAGGCGCAAGGGCAATGGTTTGGGCCTCAGGACTCACCAGGGAGACCAGTCAAATGAAGTCAGCCCTGCAGCGAGGGAAAACCGGTTTCAGGACAAACTTCAGTAGGAGAAAAAGTTTACTCTCTCAGAATGAATTCTCTGTCCATGGTATTTTGCTAGAGCTTTCCAAGTCGATAAATAAAAAGCGCAGGGGTTCTGATCACCTGTTAGAGCCGCTGTGCATAGTCAAGAGCTTGACTAGCGTGGACTGGATTCCCATCCTTCTTTATCACGGTGCCCGGAAAGGAGGGAGGCATGCGTCTGTACTTTAGATTTCAGTAAGTTAAACAGATGTTCAGAAGGCCAAAGGCACAAGAAAGCCCTAGACCACTCGCCCATAGGAGCCCGTTTGAACAGCCCCTACTCCGCCTCTCAAAGCCACAGCCACCACCCGGGGCCTACGACTGACTGAATGTGCAGACCAGGAGATGAAGTTTCCAGGAGAAGCCAGAGCGGAATGTGTGAAAAGGTGCAGAAGACGCGGGGTTAACAGGAGCTACTCCCGGAGAAGACAGCGCCTTCTCAGGGCCAGGAAGGGAGCAAGCAGGCACCCGGCGCGAGGCTGCGCAAGGACTGCTGGCAGCCGACCAACTTTCTCTTTGCAGAAGGGGAAAGGTCAGCGCAACGTCTGGGGGACCCCAGCGCCGCTGGGGGTGCTTGAACTGGCCCGGCGCCACGCACCTCCCTTCTCGCCTCCTCCGGAGACGCGGGACGGACGCGAGCGCGGGGCGGACAGACTCGCGGGGC
>NW_004567119.1:12974783-12999330 GCF_000260355.1 Condylura cristata | reverse complement strand
GGCGCTCGCCAGCCTGGGCTGGAGGCCCAGGGTTCCTAGCATCTGCGCGCACAGGATTTCTAGCAATCCGGGACGTGACCCCAGACCCTTTCCTCGGTTTTCGGAGTTTGCGTTAAAAATGGCTACCGTCGAACTCCCCAAATGCTCCATTCCGAAGTCTGAATGTGAAAAGGAAAAACACCCCGGAGTCTAAGGATAAGGCAGCCCCGACTTCTCTCTCAAGGGGATAGAGAACTGTAGCAAGGCCAGTTTTGCTTCTCTAGCTGGGGCTGAGCACAAGCTGGGGGTCCTACAGCCACCAGAACCTTCGGGTCTGCGGCCCACTGGGATCTCTGCGTGCTGCCTGGGACGCCAGGGCTCGGGGACTTTACCATCTAGCTCGTTTCTTGTGGACAGAAGGGCAGCTAGCTTCCTTCCTCCCACTTAATACTGAGTCATTTTGAGCCCACTAATGTGATTTTCTTACACAAGTCTCAAGAGGTCAACTTTCTGCATTAAATTTGGCAAAGCAAGTCTTTAAGTTAGAAGTAAACTGGCATACTAAAAGGAAGGTAACGGAAAACAGGCCTGCGTGCTTCATAGCGTCTTAATAATACACCTTAGGCGTTATCTGTGCAGGTAGGTGATTCAGAGCAAAGTAGTGTGAGTTGACACAGGCCAGAAACTCTCCTAAGGGCTTGGTTTACTCTATAATAAAATAAGCTTTTATAATTATTTTCCTTACTTATAAGCTCTTATAAATTATTTTATTTACTTTATAATAAAATAAGCTCTCTTAAATTAGTTTACTTTATTAGCACCCAATGGATACTGTCATTATCCCCAGACAAGGAAACAGAGTCACAGAAAAGTACGTTTTCAAGGTCACACAGCTAGAAGTAAGTTTTAAGACTGTAGTCTAAGCCCAGACAGTCTGACCTCTCAGTTCTCTTGTTATTCTGCCTCTATTAGGAACAAATAAATGATGATCATATTTCATAGGCACAACCTAGCCAAGGCTGGGTCCTGTTACTTACCTCTGTGGTATGGAGCAGGACGCTGGAACAGGAGCTTCACGGTTGCCTGAGATGACAGAGCCAGGGGCTGGCAGTCAACACAGGAACAGTCGGTCCCATCCTTTACTGGGAGGAGGGTGCTCTAATTTGCACATTTAGTCATCAGGGGACAAGGAATCATCTAGAAACTCTGTCAAACGTTGACAGATGTTAAATACTGAGCCCAGGCTCTCAGCTCAGTCCCCATGCCCTTTCTCCAGTGGACACTGGACAGGACTGTCTCTTCTCCTAGGCAGGATCTCCATTCCATGTTCCACCAGCCATGCCTCGAACACAGGCAGCCCTTGATGGAACTCAGAAGCAAGCAAACCCCCTCTGCCTACAGCTGGGGCAGCTCTTGCCCAGGGAAAGAGCCCCCCCACCTCCTACACACACACACACTAATGTGGTGCCAGAATTCGAGTTTCCCAAAGACCACCAAGGAGCCGATTCCAATGCAAAGCTCACGAGGTCTTTATTGCAAGCTTGAGCCTGGACTCCCAACATGCACCAACGCAGTGGCTGAAGTTGAGAGCCCCAAGCTCAGGGAAGCAGGATTTTTATTGCAGAAGAAGGGGAGTTTCAGCTCAGCAGAGGGGAGTTTTAGCTCAGCAGTACATTGACTGGCAGACATTGAACAAAGTTATCTTGTCTTAATCCGGTTGGTCTATGCATGTAAGATGTGACCTTCACTACTCGGCCACATACCTTAGGACACCTGGCGTTTTCCTGATATGTACTGGTTACTTGCCTACTTGCCATGGGATGAGCAAGATTAGGATATTTACAGTTAAACTCGGCCTTGGCACCTTGTTGCTAACCAAAACTTAGGCCTGGTTGGTTCAGAAGCATCCTGAAGCCTGTCTTGGCATCAGTTTGGTCTTTCACTAAGAGCGTGTATCACTGTTGTGGCCAGCTTCCCCTACACCTCTGAAAGGGACCCCTAGCGCCCCAGTCCCGACAAGCCCTTTTTGCCCCTATTTGGGAAACTGCTGTTTTCGTAAAGAAGCAGGCCACAGAGGACAGCCAGACAGGGACAGAGGAGCAGCTCATTTCCTTTCTCTGAGTTGTTGGGTGCATGAGTTCCAGGGGTTGCTTCTGAAACTGACTGGGGAAAGAGATGGCAGGATGTGAGAATCATGGGGGAGCAGCACTGCAAGCTTTATTTGGGGAGGGGCCGACCTCTGGCAGCTATAGCAACTGGGGGCACCTGAAGGGCAGGAGCACCAGGGAGCCCCTGGGGCAGAGGCAGATCAGAGAAGGGATTTAGCAGATGTCTGGGAAGCTCCTCTGGGAAGCTCTGGGCAGTTTCCAGAAGGGTCTTCAATCAGCTACAATGTTTGTCTTTTCTCTGGTTGCTGGTGTTGGATGCATTTCTAAGGGTATGCAAAACGGGCTGGATTTAAAGAGCTCAAAATCTGCTGTTTTGAGCTGTGTTTAAAACAATCCAATATGTTTGAAATATGAACACTTGGCTTTGGTGCCCACAGGCTTTGAGTGCCTGGGACCCAGCATACTGTGGGGGAATGAACAACCGAGGGCCAAAATACAAGGGCTGACGTGTTTTATTTATACGGCACTGGAAGGCCCAGGAAGAAGCAAAGTCAGACACACCCAGATTCCATGACCCCACCAATGCCAGGCACATCACGTTCTGAGTTCATCTCAGTAGAGGGCCCCACCTCGAACACTGGTCGACAGGGGTGAGTGATTCCTTCCCTTGTCCTCTCCTTTGTCAGCACAAAAGCAGAGAAGCCTGACATTCAGACAATAAATGACACACATCTAGAACGAGTTGTTTACCTGCGTGTCTTCTTTTAAGGAGCAGGGTAGGGAGTAAGTATCCACTCCCCTACTAAGCAGAGCTTGTCTGGGAGGAAAATAATGTCACCAGCAGGTGGCGCTATCACACCACTTCACAGAGATTCGTGTCCGTTCACAGAACGAACGAACGAACGAACGAACGCCCAACTTGCGGCTGCTAGCTCTAGTAACCCCTATGTCATCCTAGACATCTCCCGTGCCGGCTAGGTGCTGTGCAACCGGAAAGTCAAGTCCAAAGCTTTCGCTTTGAAGTTCTCAAGTCTTCGTCATGTGGCAGGATGGGGACGTGACTGAGGGACCGAATCACTGTTTCCCTCTCGGTTCTGATAGCCTCATCCGTCCTCACAGCCCTTGTTTCTGGTCCTTTGGGACGACCCGTTCTCACAGGGGTGCGATAGCATCTGAGAGGGGCCGTGACTGGTATTTCCCGGGAGATGACTGGCGATGAGCATCTCTTCACGTGCCTGTTTGCCATCTGTGTATTTTCTCTGAAGGGCCTACTCGGCCCTCTCGCCCATTTTTTGGATTAAGTTATCTGTTTTCTTTTTGTTGAGTTGTATAAGTTCCTTTGCTATTAGTCTCTTGTCAGATGTATGGTGTGCAGTAGGGTGATGTTTGGGCTTAGCTATGGTTTCTTTCGCTGTGCAGAAGCTTACTAGTTTTAAGCATTTCCAGTTGTTTATATCACTTCTGTCTTCCTTGCTGCTGGAGCGCCCGTCCCTGTTCCTGGGGCAGTAGGAGGCAGGCAGGGCTTCCTGAAGGACAGAGCAGGTATAGCACACACCTAGGCAGGTGGGGTTGGCAGCAGGCGAGGAGGCACAGGTATGTTTCCTTACAGCCCACAGAGTGTGAAATGCAACTAACATTTTTTTTAACTGAAGGAATATTGGTTTATAACATTAAAGAGGTTTCAGATGTATAGGCTCATTCATCTATCTGTAAATACTATGTTACACTTATGCTCAAAATCTAGTTTCTACCCATCACCGTATCATTGGCCCCTTAAGCCCAGTTTACCCACCATCCTTTGCTCTTCCCTTCTGGCAACCCCCATTTTGTTCTTTTTTTATTTTAAAGATTTATTTTTTTATTTATTTACACATACAAAGAACTGCAGCATAGGCCAGAGGTGCAGGGGTGGTGAGAGGATTCACCAGAGACAGAGCGAGGAGCAGGACAGGCAGATCTACTGGAATACACTGCTGAGGGGAGCAGCGGGGCAACAGGAGAGGTCTGCTGTGCCCGGTGGTAATGGAGTGGAGGGTGTGGAGAACTTAAGACCTGGCCAAAATTTCCCAGATGTAGGCTGTCATCGCCCTGATTGGTGCTGACTGGGGTTACAGCACAGAACCAGGACAGGCTGGCTCCTTCCCCAACACACAAGACATTTCCTTAAGTCGGTGCGGACACCTGAGAGCACCCGGCACAAAGCACAGCGTGATTCTCTCATTTCCCACCACCCAGTATTTTATCTGACTTTGCTCAAGTGGTCAGGACACACTTGCTCCAGGTAGTGGGAGCAACTCAGGGGTTTGTGTAATTGGCCTCTTCCTTGACTTCGAGGAATGGATCCAGAGAGATGACTGAGTAGCTCCTGGAAATCTCCTCAGTGCTGTGGCATTGTGGGGCTTGCTCGGGCCAGACAGTGTGTCTAGATAGACTTCTGTTGTTTTCAGGGCACCTCTACTTTATTCTCACAGCCTTGTCAAATCTGGAACAGCTGGAAGTCAAAAACATGTAGACTTCTACCGGCCCACGCTCCTGGTACACCTGCCTGCAGGTGGCAGTGGTGAACCAGGCATCGCTGGGGCTGGCCCCTGCCCTGGTGCGTTGGCGGTGTCCTTACCAGACTTCCATCAGTCTCAGCTGGCTGTTGATCTCACACTTTTCTTTTCGTATTTGTTCACAGTTTGCCACTCGTTGATATATTTAAATAGTCGATCAATTAATCAAAAGATAGAATAATCAATCAGTATGAAACATACAAGGAAGATTTTATTCGATTGAATTCTATTCCCCTGAAACAAAAAGTGGGCAAATTTTGAAACTCTGGAATAAGCTGGACCCTCATGGGGCGTTGATCAATGTAATTAGGCCACCTGTGTTTGTGTTTGTGTTTGTGTTTGTGTTTGTGTTTGTGTTTGTGTTTGTGTTTGTGTTTGCTAAGTGGCCCTTACTAGGCTATGGTCCATCCCTCCCACAGACGCGATGAGACAGGGCTTATCTTTCTGGGGCGTTATATATCAAAGATTGGCTCCAGGTCCTAGATTGTAGAAAATTGATGTCACTGTGCATTTTCTTTTCTGCCTCTTCTCACTACTAGGCTGTAAAATTCTTGACACTGAGGATTTTGTCTGCTTTGTCTGCTGACTTCAACAAGCAGGGCCTGACATATACCACCCACCCAATGAACACCTGGCTTGAGGATCCACAGGACCATCACAGGGCAGTCTGAAGCTTCACCCATTTGGAGGTGTGTGTTTGATTAAGCATTATTTCAGGAGGATTCCTAGAGTAATTCTCGACCGCCCTGTGTCAGAGCTAGGGATCATTGAGCAAGCCAGGAAAGGACGAGGAGGGGGTGAGGCAAGTTTTCCATACCTATCAAAGACGACATGTTATAATATTCCATACTGATGGAGAATTAGTGGGGAAATTAACTTAATAAGCCAGGGTGGTGAGATTGCAGAAGTAGTGCTATGAGAACATCGGGCAGTTTTCTGACTCAAGGATGCATGATTAAAAACGTGGTTTCCCGGATCTTGGTACATAGAATTTCTCTTAGTTGCTTATTAGTGATGAAACACAGTGTCCTGCATTTTGATTTATTAGTTTCTCGATGGATGAGCCAGTTCTACATATTCCTGCAGGAAGACTGTTCGTTCCTTATAACATACTGGCACGCAGTTAGGAACCCAGAGGGTAGTTTCACGCTGGTCCTCCTTGCAAAACATTCAGTAAATATTTGTGCTTTTGTAAATTGTATCTTTGGTTACTGGTTGGAGGTCAGTGCTCCAGCACCCAAGGTAAAGCATACACAGCAATCTGCATTTGAAGAAGGAGTCCGCCAGTATGTCAGCTTTCACAGATGAAGCAAGTTCTTCCAAATGTCAATAAAAAGATAGCCTCTCCACACAACATAGGCTCTTGGGATTTAACTTTGAATTGAAAGGACTGGAATGTTATCACAGCTAGTTTGTGAAGCCACCCAAATAGTTAGATTTTAAAACAAAGATCCAAGACTATTTTATTTGCTCTCATTCAAAATTGGAGGTTAAAGCTAAAGTGGGACATGAAGCAAGAGATGCTGTTTTGTTGCTCTGATAGCATTTGCTGTTCTTTCTTCCTTCCCTATTATTTGGGAATATAGATATAGGTATAAATATATAGATTTTTTTTTTCCTTAAAGACACTTCATGTGATAAAATAGGCAGAGAACTTCCCCCTTCACCCTTCGCTGGTATCTCTACTCAGAGGCTTAAAAAACTTTCTCTAGAGCATTCTTGAGACAGTAACTATATATTCCCTTGCAATTTTTAAAATTCAAATGTTTACTACATAAAACATATATTACCATCTTCTAAGAGAACAAAGTATTAAAATTTGACATCTTCCAATAAAAATGTCAGCATGTTACATCATCATTTGAAAGCAATATAGTATTTGTATGCAAAGGAAAACGCACAGAGAGTTGAATGCAAAATCCATTGTAGCTTCTGGCTAACGGTAAGGATAGTAAACACAAAGAAACAGAAAATTCCAGAAAAATAATAGTGATCAAAATACCTGTCATACCCTAAAGCATTGGGGTATGTCTTTGTCTGGCTAGAAGAAGGTATGTTTCTGAAAATAACTTTTAGACTTTGAAAGCAAAATGATTATTTATCAAAAAGGAGATTTGGTTTTCAAACTCCATTGGTAGAAATGACTAAATTTCTAGTTAGGATGTTGCAAGGCATTTAAAATGACACCCATTTTTGTGAACCTTTTACTGATCACATTTGGCTGGTGAAAATATCAATATAGGGCAAGGAATCTCAAATTGTAGATTAAATATTTTGAAGATGGAAGCAAACAAATAAACAACTAGAACACAGTGGCCAATTTGGCTCAGCAAACACTAACTCTAACTTCTCTACCCCAATTTGCCTCAACCCAGGACAACCTTAGAACATCTGCTTTAAAATTTAGTCATCTAAATCTAAATGGCTGATCCAGACCATTCTTGGTTCTAGAAGGAATTCTGGGTAGGATCATCCTTTTTCTCAGGGCACTAGTCGCTTACTTTGCTAAATGTCCCCACCTCACCTCACCCTGCTTCCTCCATCAGAGCATTCACTGCTATATCCAGTGACATATCATGAAGGAAAAACACTCAAAATCCAGCCTGGCTGCTGCCCTTGACCCCGGAGAGAATCCCATATACAGCCCAAGTTGGTCTTCTGTCTGACTTAAAATAGCGATTCTAAAGGCTCATAGTTCACAAGCTAGCAAGACAACATTTTCATTTTCACTTTCCCTGGGCTATTTTTATGAACAAAACAAATATCCTAACAGACAACTTTGTTTCCCTTAGTGGGATATTTTTACTCTTAGGTTGGACTGATTTGCAACATGTCAACAGGTCATTTTCTCTATGCCTATTTTGAGGGCATCCAATTTTGAGAAGTGAGATATCAATTTAGAAATGGCTTACTTATTAGAAACATCTATGTGATTATGAACATGGATTCCACTTCCTTGGATGACCTCAAGGATGGGAGAATTCAGTTCATCGATGCTTATTAACTGTGTGGCCAGCATTGAAAAACTGTTTTCATCCAAAACTGGACTGAAAATATAAGCATCGGAATATAATTAAAATCCAGTCTTTTGAGCAAGTGTAAAATACCATCCAGCCAACCTTGTCTCTAACTTAGAGAAGCTACCAAAAGGCAGATTAGGTAGATGGATTTACATAAATATATGTCCCTATATGCACACCCATATATTTGTACACACATTATTTTTTAAATCCATCAACTCCACTAGGACTCATTCCAACAGTGAATAGCTTTAATATTCAGAACATCTTATATCTGTGTACTTTTTACCTTAGATAAGAACGATGCTTTATTATATTGAGAGAATATATAAAATAGCAACCGAACTACACTATGACACCTGGCATAAAGAGTCCCCCAAGTTGGGGACTCCCTCCATTATTCCTTCAGGTCTGTATCATTTATGACCAGGCCAGGAACTCTTAGAGTGACTCTACCTGATCAGATGCAAGGAGGCAAACAATTTTGGAGCAGAAATGGACAAAACAGACAAGGAATTCCAGAGTAACTAGTCAATTTACCTGGAAACCATTAGCAGTAAAAATTATATTTTCAGAACAGAACACAGTTAGATGACAGATACTTTGGGAAATTATTATTTGCATAAGCAAGTTCATTGATCTCTAAATTAAATAAATGATTATTTTGGCATAAGTGCTGCCTTTTCTATTTTGTGAGAAAATTAGCCTGGATGTGGAGGAAAAGTGATTTGAGAAACATTTTTCTTTCCTGGAATTCATCAATTATTTATAATTTATTGGCAAAAAAATAGCCCAAACATGGAGAGAACAGCTAGTTAAAATTTAACAAATCCAAGGGGTAGTAGATGGATTTCAAGGCCAATGTGGGTGGGTAAATCACTGGTGGCCAAAGTCTTTCAGAGATTTAATCTAATCAGATTTTGATTTAGGACTTGAGGTTCTGGTAAGAGGCAAATTTTGCCTCTAAATTGTGATAACAACCAGATTAACAAAAATGCCAGAAAAGTAAGTACTACACTTCTCAAAATGGCCAAGACTTTCCAACTTTCAATGTGAGTGCTTTTCAACCATGTGTGCATAACAGTTAGCAAAAGTTTATGGATTGTTACCTTTGACTTTTGGGTTGTCTTTTGTGCAAAGGGTCACAACGACAACAGTCTCCTTCAATTGGAAAATGCTTTGGCCTGAACTCCCTTTCTGACAGGAAGTAATCCTTCTTGTAGGTGTGCAGTCTAGTTTGATTGGCTGAAGTCACTTAGGTGGATGTTCCATCTGAATTAGATGATCAGATGCTTTCTTCTCCGAAAAGCCTGACAAAAACAGCAACAAGCAACAGCTCATTTTATTAAAGACAACCTAGTTCTCTACCTGGAACAACAAATCTTGTTTCTCGTGAATCAAACTTAGCAACTTCCATAGCTCTTGTAGTTCTGGTGAGATGATATACCTATGCATACACATTTCAATAATCACTTTAAAACACTTGGTAACTTATACACCTTATAGATATTTACTTAACACTTTCTGGGAATAGGGCAACAGTCAGATTCATCACATTATTTCACTGAATCCTGGTAATAGGTATAAGAAGTAGATGTTATATTGTACCTATTATTTCCATTTGTACAGAGTACTGAAACCCAGAGAGGTTAGGTAACTTGCACTGAGTGACACAGCTGGTAAGTCATAGAGCAGAACGTCAACCACACAGAGGAAATGCAGGGCACTTAACAACTACTTATACATGTGCTCCTCAGTTGGGTTAGATAATCCTGAGAAGCCAATGCCTTAGGCATATTTTTATTCTGATTAAAAATGAAGAAATAATTAGTAGTACAACAAATAAATCACTGCAAAAGATCAATGTTTACATATTTTAATTGTATGCAATTTTTCAGATCGGTAACAGGTTCATATGTTCCAAATTCTAGAGAAAGAGTAGGCCAGGAAAAGGAAGAAGAAGCTGGTCTACAGAGCTTAGGGTTTGGTGTTGGAGGGCGTGGAATCATGAAACAGCACCTATCCCTAAACTCACACCTAAAGTTGTGTAGGAGCTTGACAGCCAGATAGTCAGGAGCATGTATGAAGTCAGAAGGGACTGCATATGGAGAGCAAAACAACCTGACAAGTAACGCTGCGTGGTGCACGGCAGGGAGCTGTAGCTCAGTGCTACAGGGTCTGGAGGACAGAACCAAGAGAGAATCAGTAGCAAAGGCAGGAAGGGACATTATGTTTCCACCCACTATAATGGGAGATAGTCACTGAAGTTCTTTGAGCAGACCACAGTCCAAATCAGAGCTCCCTCCAGGAAGGTGATTTGTCAGCCATGTTAAGTGTCTGGGAGCAGGAGGAACCGCAGTGCAGGCAGGAAGATCACTTAGCACACTGTCCAGACAAGAAGAAATGGGTCAAGCATGGGCATTGAAAGAAGGAATAAAATAGGGCCCTCCCTGGTGGTGCAACAGGTTAAAGCGTAGCACTATGAAGCAAACCACAGCCACTGCAAGCTTGAGTTCAATCCGCAGCCCCTGAGGTGACCCACATGGCACAGAAGACCTCTCCTGACTGCCCGCTGCTCCCCTCAGCAGTGTACTTCGTCGATCTGCCTGTTCTGCTCCCCACTCTGTCTCTGGTGAATCCTCTCACTGCCCCTGCACCTCTGGCCTGAACCACAGTTCTGTATGCACAAATAAATAAATCTTTTTTTAAAGGAATAAAATAGAAGCAAGAGTGTGAAAATTGCTTGACAATAAAACTTTGGCCAATGATCAGATGCATTGAGAAGAAGGGTGATAAGGGATGACAGTTGGCTGGTGAATAGTGATGATGTGGTGATAACTGGTCATCAGAGGGGGGAACTAATAATGAGAAAAGACAATGAGTCTGGCCTAGATGTATTTTATAATAATTATTTATTGAATAGGAATATCCATCTTTGTTTCGAGTCAACATATGTACATTCTTTTGGAAAAACATAGGAATAAACATTAGAAGGTTGACATTTCTCAATCTGGGTACTTTTCTCATAAATATATTTTATCAGAATTTGCAGTGAACTTGGTTTCAGAAGAGGAAAGGATAACCAGATATAAGGGTGTTGATAGAGTTAATGATAGGATACAATTTACAACTATCAATAGGAGATGGTGATAAACGTGTTTCCCTAGTTTAGAGATGTGCCTTGATTTACGATGACATCCTGTAAACCCATCAGTTGAAAATATGTCAAAATTGCGTTTCACACAGCTAACATCTGGAACATCACAGCTTTGCCCAGCTGTTGTTCCTGTGCCCAGAGCACTGACAGCAGCCTGCAGCTGGGCAGTCATCTTGAGTTTTGTTTCAGATGGGCATTTGGAGACATGACAGGATGCTAAATACAAAACACAGCACCCACACAAGATCAAATTCCCAAACACAGTTTCTCTTGAATGTGTTTCACATTCTCACCATCGTAAGCCCAAATAATCGCAAACGGAACCATCACACTCGCAATCATGGTACTCAGAAGCCCACGTGAAGGTTCCTCCCCAATATCTCATGCTGCCCCGCCTCTTCCACGAAATTTCCAGGACCTTCTCTGCTAGGTGAGGGTCCGAGTCCCTGTCTCTGGGAACCAGACTCTCCTCTGAGGGAAAGTCAGTGGCAACACAGTAGGGCTGTTTCCCAGCATGTCGGATGGAGACGCCTGGCTGGCACTGTTGGGGTGCAGGCAGGCTCCCTTGCGCTTGGTGGGTTTGCAATTTTTGCGTGAATTGAACGTAGTGTGTCCCCGTGGTGACGCTCAGCGATGAACACGGTCGCTGACTTGACGGTACAAAGCAGCGTTTCCTTGAATTAATGAACAAAAAGGTAGCTGCAAACTGAGTCTGTGAAAATGGGCAACACAGAAGGCGAGAAGCTATTTCTAGGGTTGTTCCTTGGGAATTCTAACAAATCAGGACATGTGCCAGCCCCAGGCTCCTCCTGTCACACAGCCACAGGTTAGAATAAATGTGTTATCACCGCCCCGGGCTAAGAACGGACTTGGGTGCCAGCTGGAGCTCCACCTTCAGGCCGGGGTGGGCTCGTTCTGGTGGAGGTCAGGGCTTGGTGTTTGTTGTCTCAACCAAGTACTGGAAGGGGTTGCATCACGCAGCTTCCCAGACTCCCACCCTCCTCTCCGCCATGGCTAATGCTTCACTAGCCTTTGCAGAGGATTTGAATCCAAAGGTGAAAGGTGGGGGCTGGCCAGAAAGGGAGGAGCGTAAACTTGTGTGCCAAATGTGGGAACCTGACCAGCAGAGGGTGGGAGCCAGGAGCAGGAAAGAGACACCGGAAAGACACCCCCATCCTCCTGGTAGGAAGGTCCCGTGATCAGCTCCAACCCCGGCATTCCATCCCGCCTCCCCCACACACCCCCACCCCCACCCCCCCGGGAGCTTACATAAAGGGACAACCCACGCCTGCGAGGCACAGTGCTGACGCCGCTCCGGCTCCCCGACATCATGACCTGGCCCTCAAGCCCCCGGAATTTAATTCTCTCCTTCTATGCTCTTCTGTTGGTCTCTTCAACATGTCTGGCAGTAAGTGCGTCGTTCACAAAACATTGCTTGAAATGGAAAGCTGGAACAGTGAGAAAGTAGATGATAAATGTAATAAATGAATGAAATGTCTGTATTTTTCTCTTCTAGTATGTTGCTACCAGAGACAATTGCTGCATCTTAGATGAAAGATTTGTAAGTCGACTTCAAGTTTCTTGCTGTGGTTGAAGTGGAGAGGGCTCGGGGAATAGATGGAACTCATTCATGAACATCACTGGATCTGTCAGGCTTTTTTTTTTTTTTTAATATTATCTTTATTTTACCTGTTTTTATTAATAGATTTTATGTACATGTTAATCAAGATTTTAATGACCTATTGCTATGTTTTCAGGGTAGTTACTGCCCAACTACCTGTGGAATTGCAGATTTCCTGTCTAAGTACCAAAGTTCTATAGACACGGACCTACAGAATCTGGAAAACATCTTACATGAAGCTGAAAACAGAACATCTGAAGCCAAAGAACTGGTAAAAGCGATTCAAGTCAGCTACCTCCCTGAGGAATCAGCAAGGCCAAGTGAGAAACTATGGACTGAGAACATGATTTGCTAAGTTCC
Organism: Condylura cristata; assembly: GCF_000260355.1. Classification (NCBI taxonomy): domain Eukaryota; kingdom Metazoa; phylum Chordata; class Mammalia; order Eulipotyphla; family Talpidae; genus Condylura; species Condylura cristata. The sequence goes on along the minus strand of NW_004567119.1, from coordinate 12,986,530 downwards.
TTTGTGGTGGTTTTTGTGGATCTGTTGGCCTAAGTATTTTTATGTCTCTGATCCCACATTACAGATAGGGTGGAGCTTGCCACTAAGGATTCCAAGAAAATGATGGAAGAAATTATAAAATACGAAGCACTGATTTTAAACCATGAAGCAAGTATTAAGTGAGCAATTTTTTTTTTAAATTTATTCTCCATGATGGTTTAGTTCTTAGTATTCAAAGCTTCAGTGGAGGCTTTTTAAGCTTTCTACTTCTAATTGCCAATAGGCACTATCCTAGCTATTGTACACACAGTGGAGGGAGATTTAGTGCAATAGGAATTGTAGTGGGTTAGCACTGCCTTTGATAATCATGTGGGAGAAAGGTATGGTCATGGCTTTATCAAAATCTCCCCCAAACTCCATTTGTCTTACACCATAAATTCAAACAGGTAGGAATCTGAAGATAAAAATTTGTAAGATTTTGAAAATAAAACTCTCTTCTAAAACTGTCAAAACATTGGTGGTGAGGAATTAGCAAGCAGGGGCATAGGAGGGATCTTGGCTACAAAAATAAATTATTCTGAAGGTAGAGAAGAGACGGTAAGACACTGATGTGTTCTAAGGCACTAAGTGCAGCAAACATTGCAAAGCTCTCGGTGGATTACGATACACTGACCCTGCAATTGTAGGTTTTTGTGCCTTTGCTTACCAGCAACACTCAGAGATTCATAAATTTCTGAAACAACAGTTTTGGTTTATTCCTCAATCTTTTATTCCCCCAAAATGTCCTCAAAGAGCAAAAGATATCAAGACAAATGGTGGTTGGGGAGAAGTGGTTCAGGAGCGATTTCTCCCTCTTCTGGTACTAGAGGGTCATTATTATTGTGGTGATTATTATTATTACCATTTGCATATAAATGCCCATGACAGAAGTGAATGAAACCATGATGCTGAAATTTTCTGAGGTATAGGAGGTGCAGGGGAAGTGGTCAAATAGTCTGTCTACCCTCCTTTCCTGCAGAGGAAGACATAACTCTAGACTATACGAGATTATCACTTATGCTCACAGAGAGAGTAAACAGAGGGTTTATTTTGTAGCATAAAAGAAACCGGGAAATATTAACAAGAATTGATGTGTCCTAAAAATCTGTGTCCTAAGATTAAGATGGAACCAACTTTTTCTTTCAGTCTTTCTAAATTTCTTCTGTTTCTAATAAATCGATTTTGTAATACAAAAGACATAACTATTTATTGTAGGAAGTTTTCTGTCATTCTGAATATTTATAAGGAGCCCAGTGGGAAACTGCAAAAGCAGGGCTTTTACTTCCTTCAGGCTTTTTAGGAGTTATAGAAGTGAAAATATTATTAAAAAGAAAGGGAAAGTATCTGTTGTGATAGTATGTATAAAGTCATGTCCCAGATACTTTTACCGGATACACTGAAGTTCATACATAGATGCTCAGCAGATGATCAAGAGAAAAGAGCCCTTTCTTCCCTAAGAATATTCTGTCCCCAGAACAGTGATGGGGGTTCCCATGATCTGGCTCATTGCTCCCGTGGGTCATTATCTGCTGAGTCTGACACAGGTGACTCCAGACGACTGCTTAGAATGATCTTGTTCCCAGATAAAGACTGTTACTTGTACCCAGAGTTGAGACTACACTCCCATTCTAGGTGAAAATATTCAGGTCAAGTTTATGTTCCTGTTTTAATAGTTTTCTAAATGTTCTTTTCTAAAAAAAAAAAAACTTAAGATTTTAGTTCACTTCAATTTAGTGATAGAAATGTATGCTTCCAAGAATAGAGCAATTTAAAGGGGAATAGTTCTTCAGAAAATAAGGTAGTGTTTTAACGGAAAATACAAAATTACTCCTCTGAAAAGACAACTCTGCCACTTTCTTCTTCTCCCTCTAGGTATTTGCAAGATATATATAGTTCAAACCGTCAAAAGATTGTTAACCTGATTCAGAAGGTAGCCCAGCTTGAAACAAAGTGTCAGGAGCCTTGCAAAGACACAGTGCAGATAGAGACAACCACCGGAAAGGGTAAGCGAATGGCTTGCTTCGGGATAAAGTTTCGGGATAAAGAAAACACAGCAACGGAAGGAGCTTCCGTGTGTTGAAATGTACAGGACGAACTTGGAAGTAACTAGCCACTAAATCTTAAAAAGTTCACTTGCTTGGATTTTTCTGGAGTAGCTAAAAATAGTTTGAAAGAGACGATAGTGTAAGAAGTAAAACGTACTTCTTGGAAATAGCTTACATGTTGAAAATTCATTTTCAAAACCAGTACAGTTTCGCTTGGATTTCAACCCACAGTAACAACTTCGCTCCTTTTTCAGATTGTCAAGACATTGCCAATAAGGGCGCCAAAGCCAGCGGACTCTACTTCATCAAACCTCAGAAAGCAGTGCAGCAGTTTTTGGTGTACTGTGAAATCGACGGATCTGGAAACGGATGGACAGTGCTTCAGAAGGTATCCCCCCATGCCTGTGTATCTAACCATTACCCAGTTGTTCCTGCCAGTGCCACAAGCTTTGCAAAGCATCTTGTGAACATTAACTCAAATAACCCTCATGACTGTCCTACGAGGTCGGCACCATTATTGCTCCTATTTACAGTGGAGGAAACTGACGCACAGGAGGTTAAGTAACTTGCCCGAAGTGACATAACAGGTAACAGAGATAGGACCGTCTGGCTTCAGAGACTGTGCTTTGACTCTGCACTACACTGGGTGGCGCGCTGATTCAGTGCCAGGGTAGCATAGTGACTCTGTGCCAGTTAGGGTCCTTTTCAGCAGCCAGGTCTCCTTCTGCCCCGGAGGAAGCAGCTGGGTGCCAGTCCAAGACCAGGGTTTCTGTTGCCTCTGTCCGCCCTGGGCACATCTGTGGTTCCAGGCTCCATTACCATGTTGTTACAACTGCTTCTGCAGGGGTCTACCAGAGGACTTACGCGACCGAAGCATAGGCTGGTGGATGGGTTCAGCTATGGGTTGGTATTTTCTCCATCAGAAAAGAAGGCAGCTCCAGCTGGATTTATGAAGTGCTATCAGCGTCTTTTTAAACTGCCACTGATTTAGAATTTACCATGGTCCAGGCACTCTTTTAAGTATTTCTCTGCTAGTCTCTTTTGTAATCCCCACAACAACCCTAAGAAGTAAACATGGTTATTCCCATTTGACATATAAGGAAGCTGAAGCTTCCTTGGTTGCGAAATGAATCCAGATTCTTCAGATTCTCTGGTGCTTTAAGGATAGGTCAGGTGCAAGGCTGTCTACAAACCAATTCACCTGCCCTCTCTATGCTCAGAGCTATCTATGGGCTTTGAGCTTTTCACCTAACTAAAATTCACAAGACTGCCCTTCTTGTTAAGTCTATGAGAAAATAAGACAGTAGATAGTAGATTTATACCTTTCATATTTTCAGCAAGTATTTACATGTATTTATTTTCCCCCTTTTTTGTACACTGATGCTCTGCTCTCTCCTTTTGCTTATTCACTTGCATAATTAGAGGCTTGATGGCAGTGAGGACTTTAAGAAAAATTGGATTCAATATAAAGAAGGGTTTGGACATCTGTCTCCTACTGGTACCACTGAATTTTGGCTGGGAAATGAGAAGATTCACCTGATAAGCACACAGTCTGCTATCCCATACACACTGAGAGTGGAGCTGGAGGACTGGAATGGCAGAACCAGGTACTCCTTGGAAAGGGCTGCTCATCTTGCAGAGACACTCTGGAACACACAGCTTCCAGTCTCCATAGCACAGTGGCGGAGGCAACCTGACAAAGGCGGAGAAAATATCCAGCCATTATCTGCAGAAATCAATCCAGTTCTTAAACTATCCAAAGAGGCTTATTCCACATGGCTACTAGTGTTTTGGTATAATCTATTATTCTTGCCCTGAAGCCATAAGAATAATCTCCAGTATTTACTGAGTGCTTAATCTGTGCCAGAAATTGAGTCTATATGCAATTTAATCTAATCCAAATAACTATTTCATTAGGCAGGAACTATTATTAATCTGATTTTACAGATTAATCTCCCACATTGCTGGCATATGGTAAAGGTTGGCCTTCAGTTTGCCTCTGCAACTTGTACTCTTGGTTGCAGAATGAATCCAGACTCTTCCAGATTCTCTGGTGCTTTAATGATAGGTCAGGTGCAAGGCTGTCTACAAACCAATTCAGCTGGCTCCTTGCTAAGGTAGAGCCCTCTCTATGCTCAGAGCTATTTATGGGCTTTGAGCTTTTCACCTAATTAAAATTCACAAGACTACCCTTCTTGTTAAGTCTATGAGAAAATAATATATATTCTATCTCCAAGTGAGTATTTTTGTATCTTTAATTTTTAACCCAGAAATACCTACAGTAGTTGGTAGATATTCTCTTGTAAGAACATCTCCCATTTCCCAGGGGTGGAAATCAGGAAAGAAGATCTATTTCCTGGAAATCTCTATCCCAGCAACAAGGCCCATTCTCCCCTACATGCCATAAAATGCTGGTCTTCATTTATAATTTTTTATCTGGAGGAGAACTTCTCTCTAACCCTACAGCACAGACTTTGTAGGTCACACGGGGACCATTTCTTTATGAGACCCGCTTATTTAAAAAATAATAATAATATAACAGTTTATTTTTACATCATTTTGTGCCTTTTCCACAGTTGTAATCCCTGTGGGCTTCCCACCACCAAATCACCCATGTGCCAACACTGTAGTCCAATGCACTTCCCTCCCTCCACTGTTTTTGATCCCAATTCCCCATTCCACCCCCATAAATGTCTCTGGTGTATAGTTGGCCAATATCATCATCATCATCATCATCATCATCATTATTATTATTATTATTATTACTACTACTATTACTATTTTCTTGCCTGGTCCTTTACGCTCCTATGAGTGAAACCATTCGGTATTTTTCATTTTATGAGAGCCTCTTTTTTTGCCACTACTCCAAGCCCCAGGGGAAGAACAGCCCCTGTGAGGCACAGCCTCCAGCTGATATGAGTGACTAATGGAGCTAGTGAGCCTCCTCAGTGGTGCAAGAGTGAGTGGCGACTCACAGTCAGGTTAATATTGTGGTTTCTGAAAATGGTGGCAAAACTCTAAGTCCTTAAATAAAAGTGCAAATGTAAAATGAGTAAGATCCATCCATCCATCTTGATTTCAATATCAAGATTTTATAGACAAAGGGCCTTCCAATGGGTGAAATCTACAGTTTTCACTGGGACACCCTACAGACTACTGAGTGCATCCTGGATGGTAGATTTGAGCCCAGACTTTCATTGCTTTTTGTCAGATTTGCAGATAACCTCACCAGATGCACACATTTCAGGTGTAAGATTAAGATGACAAATGCCAAACAACTGTCTTATGGAAGAAGGGACTTCTGAGGCCCCTGCTCAGCTCAGGATATGAATCCCTGTTCTCTTCTTCCTAGCACTGCAGACTATGCCATGTTCAAGGTGGGGCCCGAAGAAGACAAATACCGCCTGAAATATGCCTACTTCATCGGTGGAGACGCTGGAGATGCCTTTGACGGCTTTAATTTCGGTGATGACCCTAGTGACAAGTTTTTCACAGGCCACAATGGCATGCAGTTCAGTACCTGGGACAATGACAATGATAACTTTGAAGGCAACTGTGCTGAACAGGATGGGTCTGGATGGTGGATGAACAAGTGTCATGCTGGCCACCTCAACGGCGTTTACTACCAAGGTATGGGTTTCCTCCCAGGCATGTGACTTAGCATGCAGATACATTTTGACAGACGGTAACAAATAGAAGGAAATGAGAGATGATAGTAAAAATGGGAGTTTATTATATAAAGAAGCCATTGTAAGCCTATACAGGATGGTCCTTCTAGAAAACAGGCATCTGTTGCAAAACACCCAGGGTACATAGTGTCTGGAATTACCACCATCAGGGCTACAGTATCTCCTCCAGACTTAGCATGTATATGGTCAGAACAGATGAACATCGAACATCACCATAGCGTTGCTTTGAAGTACATTATCCCAGCTCAGCTTCCTGTGAAGTAGGTGATTGGAGGAGTGGACTGAAGAGCAGGAAGGTTGGTAAAGGAGGGTCTCCATGGAGCTCGGAGAGAGGTGTCCAGCCTGAAGAGTGGAGGCACTTGTTTTAGAACAAGGAGGGCAAACTCTGATTTGCTGTAAGGCAAGAGTACTTCTAAAGACTTGTTTTACTTAAGATACACTGGTGTGACTATGCACAGTTCTAATAGGGAAGCTCTGAGGTGCTAAAAGACTCCTTCAGATGAGCGATCTTATCAATGGCTCCTGGGGCAACATCCTTGCCAATAGATTGCCTGGAATCCTCTTCTAAAAAGCTATTTAAATTTACCTTTTTGTTTCCACAACATGTTTTAAGGACACTTCACCTGTCTTTGCAGCTGCAAACCATATCACTAGAAGAAGCTCTCAGAGAAGGTGCTTGATCTGCAGGGCAGCAGGTTGAGTGCTTGAGGTACACTCAGTATTAGACAACCACCATCCCTTCCAGAGCTCCTGAGATCTGCTGTCTTTGCCAAGGAGAAAGCAAATTGACCTCGTATTCACTTTACAATGCAAATATAAAACAACATTCCAAGACTACTTCAAAAGTCCCTCATGCTTATTGCATTTTCAGATAACCTGAGACCGTCTGATCAGAAATTGTACTTCTGACATGCTAGAAGAAAAATGGGCTATCGTATGTGAGCCTAGGAATGTTCAGCTTAGAGAATAATTGGGGTTCATATAGTGGGAACAGTAGGTAAATTGTGACAGGTATGAGATCAGTCTGGATGGCATCAGCAAGCTCCAAATCAATGTAAGGGGCCATTTAATAATCTATTTCAATAGCAAATCAGACTGTGGAGATGATATTTTCAGGCAGCAGTTATCACTACAACTTGAAGTAATGATGGATTTCATAATCATTCTATATAGACCTTTCTTGAGGTCAGATGGCAATGATATGACCATCTACAATTTGTTTTAGGTGGCACTTACTCAAAATCTTCTACTGCTAATGGTTATGATAATGGCATTATTTGGGCCACTTGGAAGTCCCGTTGGTATTCTATGAAGAAAACCACCATGAAGATAATTCCATTCAACAGACTCGGCATGGGGGACGGACAGCAGCACCATCTTGGGGGAGCCAAACAGGTTGATCACCACGTTGAAATAGAATATGAATAGATCATTTTCCCTGAGAATTGTTTGTTCTATTAACCCATACACTATAGAAACTTTTCTGAAAGTTTCTGCTCACTTACTTATATTTATTCATTTAAAATCTTTTATAAAAGATGTTTACCCCTAAGTGAAAATTAAAACTCATTCTGGACTATATTCCCAAATTACTAACCTCCAGTTACTTAAACTTTATTTGATGAGACGACAGTTTAGCTGATTTCCTAGATAAATAATAAAATTATTGCTATATTTTGTGTTGTAATGATTACATGCCAATTTGCATTGATGATTTTTTTAGAAAAGATTTCAGTATACACTAAGACTATAGAAGCAAATGTTGGTATTTAAATGCCTAAGTCTTTTTTAATGTTACCCCCAAATCATTCATATTTAATTTTTCTTTTCAAATGTAGAGAATTACACCTTTTTAATATATTTTTTGTTTTGGTCATAGGCTGGAGACGTTTAAAAGACCATTTCAAAAGTGATTTACTTTTTTTAGAGGACTTTATCTGAACAGAGAAAGATACTATTTTTCCTATGGGACAATGGACTTGCAAAGCCTCACTTCATTTTAGAGTTAAAAAGAACCTATGTTGAAAACTCTACTAACAGTTTTATACTGGTGATAATTTATCTACATGCCATTTCAATAAACATGTGTTTCCTAAGAGAAGTTACATGGTACCTTTTCTTGACCATTAAAAGCCATCACTTTCTTGGGCCCTCCCTGCTGGCTCAGCAGGTTAGGATGCAGCACTGGCAGCTAGCTGCTTCAGTGGGAGTTCAATCCCCGGCCCCAGAGGTGACCCACATGGTGCAGCAGACCTCTGCTGTCTCACCTGCTGCTCCCCTCAGCAGTGTACTTTGTTGATCTGCCTGTTCTGCTCCCCCCTCTGTTTCTGGTGAAACCTCTCACTGCCCCTGCACCTCTGGCCTATACCCCAGTTCCACGTGCATAAATAAAGTTTTAAAAAGCCATTGCTTTCTCACTTTCCTTCCATTTAATAATGACATGTTGGGTAAGGGCTTCTTACCTGATATTATACATTACACCTGATTCCTAGGGCATTTCAAAGTACATGGAAATCATGGGTTTTGCTTTCCAAAGGATCTAAGACAAACACAGGATAATGCAGTGACCCGAAGCAACAAAATGTGATATAAAGACATCAACACAAGTCACATTACAAAATTAAAAATCATGTGCCCCAAGTTCTGCTGAAGACACCAGACCTTTGGGAATCTCCTAGCACAACCGTCTAGCTGCAGATGTGGCCAGATGTGGCCACACTGAGAGGACTGCACCTCGGGTCAGAGATCTCTGGGGAGCAACTGCACAGTTGTCACCAGAGACCTGAGGTGAGCAGAGAACAGAGGTGGAGAGACCACTCCATTCTGAATTCAGGGAGACTGAGTCGTAGTAGCCAGGAATAAGAGATCGACTTACATCATTTCTGTAAGCAACAGCTAACTCTCTGTAAACTGGCGTAAGGTAAACTGTGTTAAGTGAATGATTAATTTTAGGAGGGTGGATCTGTTCGATCTGAAGTCCTGAGCTTTTACTTTGCGTTCTCCTCTTTCCACATTTTTTTCCCCCTAATTCTCTCATCCCCTGTTCTCATGAGTGCAGATTTTTAAATATCTTATCAAGGAGATAAAAACAGTAAATCAGCTTTAAGATTGAAAGTTCTGGCACAGTTAAAAGATGAGAGTCAGGCAAAGTTTCTGAGGAGCAGAAACTATATTGCACTCCCAGGAGAGGGACACTGTCCCCCATGGGGGTGGGAGAAGTCAAACCCCTGCTGAACATGGGTAAGCTTTTATAGGGCATGGAAGTTGCTTTTCAAAAACTGACTCATCAGTGATGCTGATCAGTTCCTGGAATGCAGGCAGTTCCCAGACATTAGGAGGCTCAAGATTGGGAGGCTCAAGGTATTCAGACAGTAACCGTCCCAGATTCAAGGTTCCAGCTCTCAGCCTTGCCCCGGTCGCCTTGACCTTCCAGAGATACACAACACAATACATATGAGATTCAGGGCAACAGAAACACTAATTCATGGCAGTGCGCGTGTGCATGGACCAGTCACAAACAGCCACTGGGCTTCACTGCACGAGCCTCTGTGATGGATGCTGAACGTAAAGCGCATCTTCTGTCTCCAAACCTGTTCCATCAGCACCAAGGTCTCAAAAGACAAGTGACTCATGCTCCAGTCTTCTTCATTCCCCCCTTCTCATATATTTAAGCCCGTCAAATCCACCTCCTCAATACCATACCCACTTCCTCCTTTGCACCCACTGCCATCATTCCAGTTGTGATGAACTACAGCTCTTCCCAGGATTACAGCAATTGCCTTCTTCTTGTTCTCCATCTTGCCTCTCACTTGATCATGCCCCAGGCTACTTCTGACCACAGATTGCACACAGCCTACCCTCTGCAAATCAATAAAAGCCTTAATATCAGCAGCTTGGTCTCAGGAAGAACTCTATATAGATATTTGTAAGATTTAATGCAGTAACATCCAGTGATTTATCCCAGGAAAATCTTTTTTTGAAAAAAAATATCTCTATAGATAAATTAAAATATATGCCATATATTTAATGACAGTGGAGATTTAGAAAATATTTAACAGTGGAATAATGTACAAGCAGAATGGTTTATTGATACAAAATAACAACATGAAGTGCTTACCTGATATATACAATATTTCTGTGTGAACATACAAATACTTTCAAAATAAGTGAGCAATTCTATGATAATTATGGGGAAAGTACGCAGATTTTGAACAAAATACAATATAGATATATATTTGCTCTCCCACAACCAATCTGTAAGATAAACTTTAACAGAATACTTAACACAAAATAACTATAAAGAAGTTCAAAAGCTTTTTGATATCTCCCTCATGATCACTTGTCAGTTCTTATTTTGAAATATCAGTTAGAGCATTTTTTCAAAATCATTTGGGAAACCCATTTTTGTGGGTGTCCAAGTACGTTTGGTCCGAGTGTTGGATAAGCCGTCACCCACTGGTAAGGAGGGCCTCCCAACTTCTTTACACTGCTCTGTATTGGTTGACTTGTTATAATACGTGTTGATCTACAGTTAATTTTAAGACCTATGGAGGCGGCCCTCCTGCCCACCTGTGACTAGGCAAATGCCTTTCTTTTTCTTTTTCCTCTCCTTAATAAACCTGCCCTTTTAAAATTAAAACAAAAGACAAGTGGAGGAAGGTAGGTGAACTTCAAACTTCCATTTTTCCAGTTACTCATATTGAGCTACAGTTAAGATGTAAGACAAGAGATATACTTCCATACACAATAGATCATGCTGATTATCTTGATAAGTTAGTATTTGGAAATCTTTTCAATGAGAAAAAGAATTTAGGACCTTAAGGAGACAGATTATTTTTTTCACAGTTGAAATCACAGATAACTATAATTTAGCCCTCCCCTTTACTGGGAAAACAACAACAACAAAACACTAACCAAACCCTCATGTCATTGCAAAAGGTCAAGTTCATCATGGATGAACTGGCTGTGTATGGAAGAAGCTTCCAGAAAGGAAGGTATTGGTGCAAGTGTTTATGATTTCTGCTCCTGCAGCGACAGACAGAGCATTTTGATCAACAAGGAGTGGCCATTTATTGGACAGTATTTTCATCAGTATTTTCATCTTAAAATGTCGTATTGAGGCATTTTATAGGTTTCACATATGAATCATTATAAGCCAACATCTGTAGATAATACATTCTTCTTCTTTTGAAGTGCTGAGGCTTTTTTCAATTCTTCCTATATTTAGTAAGTTATACTTTAAAAACTACATTCAGATGTAGTGAGTGGGAAATGAAGAAATTTAAGTGTAGATAACATACCTTCACAAGATCTGTTTGACTCAGACTCTAACCAGGATAAATTAGCCAAGGTATTTGTGGTAAAGATTTTTGATTATTCAGATGAAAAGAATGAACAATGAAGTACACATTTAATCTCGGGGAAGCTGTATTTATGCGATCATTTTTAAAAATCAGCTTAGTGTAGCTCAAAAAGAGTGGGAGAAAATGAGTTAACAATGATAAAATGAGTTCATGTAAGTGGAAATAAATAACGTGATGGTAAAAAAGACCAAGAGCAGAGGAAAAATTCATATAGTATTTTGGTGTGTATGTGTGTGTCCCTGAAAGGCAGAAGTTGAATTAATCATACTACTAATGATTTCCTCCTACTCCACCCCCCCCCTTTTTTTTTGGCTAATTGCAAAATCTTCCATTTACTTTCTCAATCAATGCAAAATCTCTCAGAAGCAGGCAGGTCTCCAGCTCCAAACGCCATTGCCAGTCCTTGTTCTACAGAGTTGTTTCCACCACGTCGCCCTCACAAACCTCAGAACACAATTTTATTTTTTAAATACTTTAAAAGATGGTTCATTTTTATTGAGCCTACCTCGTTGGCTGACAATGTTGTGTGTGATTAGGAGGTAGACGCTCAGGCTTCCTCAGACGCCTGTCCTCAGACCCCCACCATCAAGGCACCCACAGCCCTCCACCACAGTCCCGCCCCTGTGCTCCCG
>NW_004567119.1:12942082-12974683 GCF_000260355.1 Condylura cristata | reverse complement strand
CCCTTCCGCCCCCACCCACTCCGCCTCCTCCGCAGCCCCTTCTGCCTCCGGTAACTCCAGTCCACAGTCCGATTTCTAGGTTGGTTACTCGTCTGGCTTTAGCTGATCCTTTGTTTCTCTAGATTCCACATATAAGTCAAACCATCTGATCTTTCTCCTTCTGACTTATTTTGCTTTTCTCTTCCAGTTCCATCCATGTTGCTGCAAATGGCATGAGTTCGTTTTTTTTTCTTTAATATAGTTTAGTAGTATTTCGTTGTACATAAAAATAAAAGCTACACTTTTCTAACTCACTCATCTTGGGTACTCACTCATCTTGGGTGCACACGTTGATGTCATAGCTTAGCTACCAGAAGTATCACTGCAGTGAAGGTAGGCGTGCTCACGTCCTGCCAAGTTAGTGATTTTGTATTCTCAGGTAGATACTTCAGAGGTGAATTGCTGGATCATATGGAAGACCTATTTTTTTAAATTTTGAGAGATTTCCATAATCTTTTCCATTAGGCTGGACCAGCCTACCCCCCCTCAAACAGGGTAGGTCTTTTCTATCCAATCTCTACAAGACTTGCTAAGTCATGTTTGGATATGGCCCATTCTCAGTGTGTGATAGTTCACTGTGGTCTTGATTTGCATTTTCCTGATGCTAAGTGATGATGAATATTTTCCCACGTGCCTTTTGTCCACCTGTATATATTTTTTGAATGTGCCTGTTAGCTCCTTTGTCTATGATTCTTATTGGGTTAGTTGTTTTCTCTTTGTTGAGATTTATAAATTCCTTGTAGATCTTGGATGTCAAATGGGTGATGTGCAAAATTTCTCCACTCAGTAGGGTGGCTTTTTGCTTATTTATTGTTTCTCTGGCTGTGCAGAAGCTTTTAGTTTAGAGTAGTCCCATTTGTTTATATTGAATTTTATTTCTCTGGTTGGAGGCAAACTCACAAAGACATCACTGAAGTCAGTATCATGGGTATTTTGCCTATGCTTTCTTTATGATTTCAGTTTTTAGATCTTTAACCTATTTTGAGTTAATTTTGGTGTAAGGTGTGAGATGATGATCTAGCTTCATTCTTTGGTGTGTCCACTTCCCCCAGCACCATTTACTGAGGAGACGTCTTTGCTCCTTTGTCATAGATTAACATTCCATTCAAGTGGGAGTTTAATTTCTGGGTTTTCAAGTCTATTCTGTTGATCTGTGTGTCTGTTTCTGTTCTAGTTCTGTACTGTTTTTGGTTTCTTTAGCTTAGTAGTAGAGTTTGAAGTCTGGGCGTGTGAAACCACCATTCTGCCTCTTAGTCAGAAAGCTTTTGGTCATTCAGGGTCATTCGTGGTTCCACATGAATTTCAGTAATGCTTGTTCTATTTGAAGAATGGGCTGCGTTGACTCTCTATACATTGCTTTGGGTAAGAATACTAGTACATCTTTCATATTTATCTGTGCTGTTTTTTTTTTATTATTGTTCTCTTCCCTTTGTCTCTTTAATTAGTATCCTAGTAGGTTTGATATTTACTTCTTTTTTGTATGCATTTTTATAAGTTTTTGTATGCATTTTATAAGTTGTGGATTGTTCTTTTATGATGTATATTTTAGACTGTATAAAAGACATTCTGCTATAAAGCAGTGTTATTCTCTGCTACCGATCTATACATTATAAAAAAGTAAAAGCATCGTGAATTACCATGTTAAAGACTTTTTTCCTGTGTTATGTTTGCTCATATTATATTTACTGAAATGTCAGGTTATGTTTTTGGAAACTAATGACAAAAATTGGGGCCAATTTTTTTTTATCTTTGCTTTATAAAAATTTCATTTTTCTAGTAGCTATTTTTAATTTCATTTAATAAGTATGATTTACAGATTTATTCCTGTTTTCATTCAAACTCATCTTTTAAGATTTATTCACAATCTGAGTTTTTTATAATTTCCCTTTGAATTTGAGGGTTATAAAATAAACATAATTTGATTTTCAAACTTATGAGTCTTAAAACTGTCTATTTTTTATTCATATAGAAAACATGATCTTGAAGATATTGACTCTTGAGAGAGAGATTTTCACAAATAACTTTTGGACTGAGGATTTATTAGAAAATTAATTGACCCTCTTAAAAGAATACATAAATCATAATCATTCTCTAATATTAATCTACCTATCAGATGACTATGAATATTTTTCCCTTTAAGGAAGGAAAACAAGCAAACTAAATATAGACAGAAATTATTTGCCTTATAAATATGAGCTTTGACCCAAACTCTGGGCAGCCTCGGCCTGATTTGATCTTTGGCCCCTCATTTGTAGAGTACTCCTCCTTGTCAGGTTTAAAAGCCTTTTGGGAAGCTGGCTGGCACAATTTCAAGCTCTTTGTCATCTCGCTTTCATTGGGAAATATTTGAAGGTACAAATGGACAAACTCAAGATCACGATATTCATGTCTGCAACTGAGCCAACAATGTGTTTCCCAAACAAAAGCAAAAATAAACAAATGGGATGACAGTAAACTTTGGCACAGCAAAAGAAGCCACCACAAAACAGCAAGGCAACCTACCAACAGGAGAAGATATTTACACAATGACATATCTGACAAGGGGTGAGTTTCTAAAATGCATCAAGAGCCCATACAACTCAACAACAACAAATCCCAAACAATCCAATCAAAAAATGCCTTTCCCAAATCTAAATCCAGTATTCTTGGCCTTCACCTCCATTTCCCAGATCCTCACTCAGGATTTCTTCTACTGCTATACTGAAAAACACACAGTGACCTGCTGTAGATGGAAACCCTCCCTAAATAAATTTAATGTTGACTCTCCCTAAATAAACAGACACACTTTGCACTGGTGATGAAAGTGACCTCTGCAAAATCCTCAGGGCAAATAGTTAAAATGTGACCTAAAAAGAAAAATATGACCTGACATTTAAAAAGACCTTGGACTGAAGTGTTTTCCTTTATAATCCTTATTTCACAAAACTGTGGTAGGGTTAAATAGGTTGATATATGACACTGTTCTAGAGACAAACACAAACAAAAGGGAATTTGATTTGACTGTGAAGACTGGATGAGATTTGAACCCAATTGGATTACTTTTGGAAATATAGTTTTTGTTTCTTTTATTTTTAATATTGTTTTTATTTTGGAAGTTTGCTTTTATGTAAGACTATAAAGTGATGGCAGAGTTCCTGTAGTCATCAGCACGTTCCAAGCATCACATCTTCACGTTATGTAGCTCATTCATCAAAACTGCAAAACCAAACCTAGTCGCTTCTCTTTCCTCATTCTCATTCTTACACTTTCAGACGTCACCAGCTTTACACTAATGTCCTCCCTAGCGCCCCATCCAGGACGTAAGCCTGCATGTAGGCAGCACTGATAACAGTGTTCTTCATGACCTTAATGTGAGAAGAATGTAACCTGGCATTTGATGACACAGTTTGTAAAATGACTCCCAGTTTAGATTGTTTTCATAATTCTCCACAATTTTTGGTTGAATTTTAGCTAAGCAAATACCATTTTAAAATTAAGTTACAGTTTTGCTACTCATTTAAAAGAAGCCCCAACAAGAAACACAGAACCAAGTGAACTTGGCAATCCATGCTTTTCATCTATTCTCTGCTAAGAAAAGGCTTAGCACCTTACAGGTGCTATTTCCCCAGATGTCAATGTATGATGTTAATTACCAGCTGCTCCATCTTTTCTGCTAATCTTTAATAGAAGAAGCACAGCAAAGCCAGCAGACAAGTGTGCCACGTCCAGTGGATGTAGTTGTATGAAGTTAAAATGATACATGTTGCTATTTTTTTCTTTTCAAAAATAACATCTATATGTTGATACATGTTCAATGCAAAAACTGACAAATCTGCCAAAGTTTAGTAAAGCATATTAGAATTAAAATGAATTGATCCTGGGCCCTCCCTGGTGGCGCAGCAGGTTAAAGCACAGCACTAAGAAGCTAAAAGCCACTTTCGCATGAGTTCTATCCCCACCTAGCCCGGAGGTGACCACATGGCGCGGCAGACCTCTCCTGACCCACCCGCTGCTCCCCTCAGCAGTGTATTTCGTCGATCTGCCTGTTCTGTTCCCCACTCTGTCTCTGGTGAATCTTCTCACTGCCCCTGCACCTCTAGCCTGCACCCCAGCTCTGTATGCATAAATAAATAAATCTTTTTTTAAAAAAATGAGTTGTTCCTGAAAAATGAGTTATTTAACTGCTAACACAATGGAAACCACTTAGGGACAGCATTCTCTCTCTCTCTCTCTCTCTCTCTCTCACACACACACACACACACACACACACACTTATTATTTCTTAGTAGAAAGTTAAGTGTGGCTATGTAAAAGACCTTAAAAATATTTATTCTGACAGGGAAAAGAATGATTATTGTATTATTGGAATATAATAGAATTTAATTATTTTTTTAAAATATTGAGTTAAAATGACTATCAATCTGAGGACAGAGAAGTTATTAGAAATACAGAAGGTTTCATTCCTGAGTAAGAAGCATAAGGATAAATGCTTCTGAAACTGAGTAAAGCAAGATCCCCTCCTCATTTTTGCCTTAGAATCATTTCTGCATATTTAAGCAAATTCCCATTTTCTTTCTACATCTCTGCTTTTTAGGGAACCCTCCTTTTGAAGCCAGAGTACTCAAAAGTTCTGGAAAGTTCCACTAGTTACTTTGATATAGAAGCTCATACCAACTCATTCACTTGTGACAATGAACAGCGTGATTAAAAACAAACATTCACAACACCCTTGAAATGCAGGAGACACAAAATAATAATAATAATAATAATAATAATAAACAAAGATAAGTAATCCTGTCAGCGTTTTCCAGTAAATTCTTTATCGACCCATCACTATTGTAAAATCTGAGGCAGAGACCCTGAAAGAATATAAGAAATGCCAGAATCTCCTGACTTTTTATAATTCATGCATTTTAAAATTTAGAAACTAATTTTAGCACTTCTAGTTATGCATTTAATACGATTTTAGCAAAATATTTCTTGCCAAAGTGTCATTGTCTTCGAGTTACTAAGATAATAAAAAAGCAGAGACTTACAAGGATTTTTATACTTGAGACATAATGAGTTTTTTTCAGAAGCATTTTGCATTTTGCAACCTAACTTCAATCTCCTGTTTAAGGAATATTTTATATAACGTGTAACAGAAAACAATGTAGAAATGATATATCACTCTGCTCTGTGTTCTAACAGTATTTTGAATATACTTCACGATTTTTTTTTACTGTTTTTCATGTCATTAAGCCTATGACAACACACTTTCATTGCTTTGATATACAAAAACTGCCAATGTTATGTGGCTTAACTTAATTCTCAGCTGCATATGTATTTGATTTGTGCATCAAGTGTAAGCAACCTGAATGTACTGGAGTATTTTTATCATAGTTAGTTCATTTATCTAAAGCACCTATCAGGCAGGATAATAAACTATAGCCACACAACAAATGTTTATTACATTTTAATGAATAAGGGAAATGCTCTCCGAATTTAATGCATTTAAAGTAAGTTTATAAAGAAAGTGCTGCTCTCCTACTTCTGGGTTGTAGCCCAGGGAAAGCCAAACAACACATTTCCAAAAAGCACTGTTGTGTGTTTTGTCTTGTTTGATAGTTTGAATTTTGTCTATACAATGGCAAATGATCATGTGTATGTTCTGAGGTGTCATCCCAGGTTAAAACTGAAACAATTATGCCTATAGAATTTCTATTGCTTTTACATCTCCTATACACTACACATGGAAACCATTCCAGTCCTGCCAATAACAAATATGTGAGTCTCTCCATTTAAATATTTACAATTTATGGGCTAGCATATTACCTTCAAAAGAACAACTGAAACATCCTGTGACTAAGGGTGGGAATCAGGACATGGTTATCTCTAGGGAGATGTAATACCCAGGGCGGTGTGGTTTAAGAAACTAGAAATCACTCAGAAATGCCCCCACACTTATACTTGTAAAGATACCAATATTATATTTCTGAAAAATGATACTTGCACTATTCTAGCCTGTTCTCTCTAAGCAAAAGAACCTCTCCAAGCTTCCAGTAGGGTTTGTTCAGGATGGGAGGCCCCAGCCTGCAATCCAGCTCCAACACACCCGCAGGACACAGGGATTCTGGCACTGGGGCAGCAGCACCAGGACTTCTATTATGTGGACTGGAATACCAGAGAAACAACAAAGGCCACTGTGTCTGGGCTGTTGGTTTGTTACATGGACCATTCTCTGTAATCCTCACAACAGCATTGCCTGACAAATATTGTCCTCCATATTTTACAGGTAGGAAAACTGCCTCAGAGAAAGTAGTTTGTCAGCAGCACTTACTGGACTCCAGATCTCACTCTGCAAAGCCCATGGCCCACTGCCTCACTGTGCTGCCACTGAGGCAGCTGTGCATTCCACCAACACCCCAACGTGCTTGCTCTGTGCCTGACATTGCATTAGGCCTGGTGCATTGGCCTCATGAAGCTTAGTGAGGAAGACACGTAAACAAATACCCTCCCAAGAATGTATTGTCAAAGTACCGGGAAAACCAGACAAGGTAAGTGGACAGGTAGGCTGTTTGAGGAAGGCCACCATGGGAAGGCACCACCTGAACAGAGCTCTGGATAAAGTAAGGGAGTGAGAGGCCCAGATCCCAGAGGGAGCTCTGAGTAGCAAGGAAAAAGCCTTCAGGTCTACCTGGAAATGCCTAGAAATGGCCCAGCTGCTGGCTGTCAGTCAAACTGCTTCCTGTCAACTTACTTTCAATCAGATTCTGTTCCACTGAACCACCGGAAGCTCATCAGGTTACTCACCTGAAACCGTCCCCCCATACTGCAAACACCCTGGGAAGGTACCTGGGGGAGGGAGGGCGAGGAAAACCACTGAGGTCAGCCTCCACTTCTTATCTGTGTCCAGCCATTTTCACTGTGGTTGAGCTGAATCCAGTTCTCCAAGCCGTCACTGCTCTCAGAAACTGGAAAGGGCTTGAAGGCTCCCTCGGATCTCTGCTCTAGAAGGGCGGGGGGTGGGAACCCACCTCAGGAATGAGCTTGATTAGACAGAGAACCTTCCATGGAACAAGCAGTGAAAGAGGACGCTGTCTTGTGGACCTTCGTTCCTCCCTCAGGAGCTTCACTGGCTTACAGAGCCAAGGGGACTGCAGGTCACTGTCGCTACAGTGGACCCCATTCATGCTTTCTGCTCAAATAGTGACCCCAGGCCTTCTGGGGAGATTTTTGTGCGTGTGTGTGATTTTTTTCAAATTTATTTATTAACAAGGAACTGGGGTACAAGCCAGAGGTGCAGGGCCACTGAGAGGCTTCACTGGAAATGGAGTGGAGAGCAAACCGGGCAGATCGATGAAGTACACTGCTGAGGGGAGCAGCGGGCTGGTCAGGAGAGGTCTGCCGCACCCTGTGGATCACCTCCGGGGCAGGGGATTGAACTTGCACTGAGGCAGCTGCAGCCAGCTTGCAGTGTTGCATCCTAACCCATTGGGCCACCAGGGAGGGCCCGTCTGGGCAGAATATAAAAACCAATAAGATATGTCAACGGTCAATGGTCAATTTTTGATCTAGCGGAGGATGGACAACAGGCCTGCAATGGTAAATGTTGGGGAGGTGTGTGGTCTAAGCAAGTATAGAAGAACACAGGAAACTGCTTTTATTAAAGAGATGAAATTTGACACTCTGTAAAGTATCTGGCACTTAACAAGCAGTAACTTTTAGCTGTTACTATTATCAGGATTCACTTCCCATAGGAAACAGAATTTGAGGCAAGATAGATTATAGAGTGATTGTCAGGATGCCCAGTTACATATGCATTTCAGATAAAAACAGAACAAAACTATGCAAAAGTATGATCCAAAAATTTGCGTGGGATAAAACTTTACATTGTGTATTTGTCATCTGAAATTAACGTTTAACTGGGCATCCTGATTTTTCATTTGCAAAATCTAGCATGTCTTAGCTAAGGAAAATGTGATGGACATGAAGAACAGGGAAAGTGAATGAGAATGTCCAAAGACATAGACAAGGGAAAGAAATGGTGTTTTCTGCAGTGTGTCCTGGAATCCAAAAACCGATAATACAGAGGGTTACACTTATTGTGTATGACTAGTGCTCTAAGGGTTTCACAAGGATTAACTCATTTATTCTTCACAACAAAGTGTGGTAGATTATCATTATCCCCATTTTAAATGGAAGAGACCTGAAACACAAAGAGGTCATTTGCCCAAAAGCACAGAGCTGGGAAAATGGTGTTGTGGGATGCTGAACCTCTGTTTGGCTCCCAGGGCTTCTGTCTTGACATTTTGAATAGAGAGGAGTATTCAACAATCGTTCCAAGTAAGTTTGTAAAAGGTCTTTAGGGTCAACCCATCCCTGAGGTCCTATTTTAAAAATCAGCCCATCCAACCATAATTCTGACACAAAGTGGCAATCATCACACTTCTGCTTCACAAAGAGCTCCAGTCAGCTTCCTCAGTCACTCTCCACATTGCTCCCTGTGCTCAAGTAGGCTACATCGTCTGTGTTCCTGAGTGTTTCCAAAGTCCCCCTATTTCCTGGAATGTGGGCTATTTCCCCAAACTGCTGCTACTTTGCAACAGTTTATCGGAAGCAAACAAGCCACAGCAAAATTGAGCAAGCATTTCCGAGCTCAAACCTTACAGAGGAGCAAGGGATGCTGTAAGCCTGTTGATTGCCCAGCCAGGACAAAGGTAATGATTAATGAAGCCTCCTGCAGATTTAAAGGGGATGAGAACGCCGTGGGGAGGTGATCCTTTCAGCTCCAGCGCTCCTCCGGAGCCAGCTCCACTGGCAAAGATGTTTTCCGCGAGGATCTTCTGCCTGGTCCTGAGTGTGGTGGGCACAGTTTGGGTATGGCCGCCTCCATTTTGTTATTTGTCCATGATAAGCTGAATAGTGGTTTCAGATAGTTTTCCTGAAAGATTGCTTTCACATTTCAATAATTACTTGCACATTAGTTGTCTTTGAAAACATACTCTATAGCAAATTCAGAAGGAATCGATTAATAAAGCAAGGTACTTTGGGGGAACAATTGTATTCCCTTAAAAATAATTACTAAATAGTGCAATGATGTCTAATCTTTGACAACAGAGGCCTATAGAAGAGGAACTGTTCAACAAGGCTCTGAAACACTCCAGACTTATAAAAAGATGATAAGTATGTTCAGGAAACTCAGTTATTTCTTGGTTATTTATCAAAGCAGTGATTTATTTTCATTTATTTCTTACCCATCATGATTCAGAAATTCTAATGCAAGAGAGTAAACAAACAAACAAACAAAAATCAAAAGAGGGTTTCTAAGTTAACTTTATCCCTTCTGGTAAAGTAATACATTAAAACGTTTATGGGCAATGAAACTAACATCAGTTGCTAAAGTGGTATTTGGATGATGCATAAGTTTTAATTATATCTCCTTCACTGCCACATTTAGTTATTGCTTGTTTTTATTGTGTCGTTTTATTCTGAAGTATGTTGAATTTAGTGTTTTATGACTTAGACAAAAAATTATATTTGTTCTTTTAAATATATTGCTGGTTGCTTGAATTATTATCATTGTTTAAGTTTTTAATTAGAATGAGACGCAAATCTTAACGAATTATAATAATAAGCTTCCTGAAATTAAAGCAATCACAGCAACATACACTTAAGTTGGTGGCATAAAATTTAAAAAGTTAACATGTAAAACCCACATTGATTTATTACAATATAAGGCTTATTGGAAGCATATTTTTATATTCTTTTTCACCTCATATATCACATTCTAAAGTTTAAAACATTGAAATCTATACTTGTAATTATAACATGCTCAAAATAAGTGGCTAATCATGAGTTATATTTTGCTTCCCATTTACTTTTTTTATTTCAAATAAAAATAAATTGTTAAATGAAAGAGCAACCTAATATGCATTTCCAAGTCTGAATCAAGTATATTTGTGTCATTGGTATATATTTGCTTAAACTGTGGGCTTATAAAGTTGTTGTTGAAACTTGAAGGATAGATGTCTGGTTAAGCTAAGATAGCATGCACTTTCTACCTGTTACTGAAACAGGAATAATAGGGGAAGGAACTCTGAATTTTTCAATTCCCTCCTCTCTTGAAACATTAATAAACATGAAAAGGTAAATTTTAATAATTTTGCTGATTCAAAATATTGTTTATATAACCAATTTTTTCATGCATCGACCATTGACTAAATACTTGTTCATTATCAAACACAGTTAAGCAATTTGTAAATCTCATGTCCTTTAATTCTTGCAATAACTCCATTCAGTGGGTGCTGGCATTATCCTGGGAAGAAGCCTGAGGGATGCTGGGAGTGCCCCCAAAGATAGTGCTCATCCACTCTGCCAACGCCCTCCATATGCTTGGGGTTTAAAGAAGCCAGTGCCCCCTTAACTGCCTAACACCACTCTCTTGTGTCCATGACTGAATGTTACAGGCTGCAGAAGGAGTTGAAGGTGACTTTCTAGCTGAAGGTGGAGGTGTGCGTGGCCCAAGAGTCTCAGAGAAACTGGCATCTTCCTGTAAAGATGCTGACTGGCCCTTCTGCTCGGATGATGACTGGGTGAGCAGTGGGTGGGGTGTGGGACCACCCTTTCCTCCTGGGGTCACCTCCCTGCGGTGCTACAAGTACATCTAGGCTAATCAGGAGGGCACGGAGCCTTTGCCAGTGTGTGGAGGGGGGTGGTGGTAAACAGATAGCTCCTTACTTGTCAGCCTAGACAGGACAGACAGAGGAAAACCTAGTCCTGAAGTACTACTGAAATCACTCCCCAAAGTCTGGATCATTAATGAAAGTAACTTGCTGTTGAGACAAATACTAGGAACCTAAGAATTATGAAACTCAAAATTTCATACCACCTAATTTATAGTTAAGTGGTCCCTTGTTCCTGAATTTCTTTATGGTTTCCAATCAGTTCTCTTAAGCTACTTTTAAGTCAATAGATAATTTGAAGAGGTGCAGGGCGGGGATGGGAGAGGGGGAGGGGAGGCAAGTTTAGGGAGGAAAGGGGAAGCCTTCAAAATTGTATTGGATCCAAGAGACACACCCTTAATGCAATTTTTCCTTTGTTTTCAGAGCTCCAAATGCCCTTCTGGCTGCAGGATGAAAGGGTTGATTGATGAAGTCAATCAAGATTTTACAAACAGAATAAAGAAGCTACAAAATTCAATGCTTGATTATCAGAAACACAACAAAGACTCGAGTTCAGTGACCAGGAATATAATGGAAATTTTGAGAGGGGATTTCGCCAATGCTAACAGTGAGTATTACACATTTAGCTTAGAATTTACAACACACAACAAGAACAGCAAAAACAATCCTAAATAAACATGCGTGGATTCACTCAGCCATGGGCAGCAAGGCCAGTGAGGCCCCACTTACATGACCCCTGGCCTTTTTAATAATTTTAGGAGACACTTACCTAATTTATTGCCATCAGTGCACATGAGACAATCTATTTACCTAAAAAAGGCTTTGGGGCTCTTTCAAATGTATAGAGAAGAAGAAAAACTGCTCCAAGAATATGTTCAAGCCCTTTGATGAAGGATACAATCAAATAATTGTAATGTGATCAAATTTATTTTTATCTCTAATTACACCTTTCAAATTCTGAGGTGTTTTCTTCTTCTGCATTTGTTTGGTGCCTAGTGGGTATCTAGGTTGATATCAGGAGTGACAGTCAGCATAACATTCTCCAAAATACAATGTGTAATCACTTACAAATTAAGTATCCAAAGAGCAAAGTCTTATCAAAATAAAATGGGGTAATATTTAGAGGAAATTTTCTTTTTTTGTTGGTTATGACAAACAAACCATGCAGTTGCTACTTTGCCATCCACATTTTCTATTTCAGATCGTGATAGTGCATATGGCCAAGTGTCACATGACCTGAGAAGCAGAATTGAGACTTTGAAGCAAAAAGTCACAGAACAAGTGCAACAGATTAACCTTCTGCAGAAAAATGTTAGAGCTCAGTTGATAGACATGAAACGATTAGAGGTGAGTACATAATGTGGCTCTCACACCAGATTCCTTATTTCTAAATAGCAGAGAAAAAGGCAATAGTCTGTCACTGAGTGTCTACCGCAGACAGTAGAGCAAAGCGCTTTATGTGTGTTACCTGCCTGTGTAGTGTATATGATTTCCTCCACTCTAAAGATAAAAAAGCTCTGTGATATTAAGTCAGTTTTCTAATGACACATAGATAATAACATTGAAAAGCAAATGTTCAGTCCCTGCTTTGCTTATGCCAAACCTCTGATACCTGTCTCAAGTATTTGCCCACAGGTCTACTGAGGCTTATTTGATTAATATTTCCTTTCAGGAGTAATAGCCCCTTGTACTTGATGTATTCTAAGAAGAATCCGAATGGGTTTTATGGCTTAGCCTATCTAGCTTTAATACCCAACATTTCTCCCACTGAGGATGCTACCTAAATGGAAAATAAAAAGTATTGGTTGGCAGGTCTTCAAGTCAAAAACTCAATTCATTTCCGAAAGTTAAGTGAACTCCTAAGAACTCCATAGAATTAGTTGATAATTCATATCTACCTTCCTAAGAAATCAGTGGACCTAATTTATATACTTAATATCTATCTTTTCTTTTTACCTTTCTCGCCCTGTCTAGGTGGACATTGACATTAAGATCCGATCTTGCAAAGGGTCATGCAGTAGGGCCCTAGCACACAAGACAGAGCTGAAGGACTACGAAAACCAGCAGAAGCAGCTGGATCAGGTTATGGCCATAGATCTGTTTCCCTCTGCGGACAGGCAGCACTTACCACTGATAAAAATGAATCCACTTCCGGAGTTGATTCCCGGAAAGTTCAAGAGCCAACTTCAGAAGGGTCCTCCAGAGTTAAAGGTGCTAATGGAAATGAAACAGATGAAAATGGAGTTAGAAGGGGTTGGACAAGATAAGCATTCTCCTGGGGACTCTGCTCATCGTGGAGTAGGAGCAGGCTCAGCCCTGGAAAGACCCAAGAACCTGGCACCTCCTAGTACTGGGAAACACAACCCAAGCAGCTCCAGGCCCACAGGTCCGGTCACTTCCATCGGGGAGAGCTCCGTCGGCAGCTCCAGGCTCGTAGGCAGCTCCAGGATCGTCGGTTATGGCAGCTCCATACGTGGGGATGGGGACTCATTGGACTACGAAAGCACTGAATCTGAAAGTGGTAGGCCAGACAGCTCAGGCCATAGAAACGTCCGGCCTGACACTGAAGACTGGGGCAGATTTGAAGAGGGAATTGAAAATGTAAGCCCTGGGACAAAGACAGAACACCACACAGGCAGGCTGACGACCTCCAAAAGTGACAAAGAGCTCCTGATCAGTAACGAGAAGGTCGTTTCTGGCGGGCCCACTACTACACGTCGCTCCTGCTCTAAGACCGTCACGAAGACTGTGATAGGGGCGGATGGCCGGAAGGAAGTGACCAAAGAAGTGGTGAACTCAGAAGATGGCTCTGACTGTGGCGATGGGAGCGACTTAGACTTGTTCCATTTAAGGCACCCGGATGAAGCAGATTTCTTCAACATTGGTTCAACTGGAAAAGTATTGTCAGATATGTTCTCATCTGATGTCAAATTCGGCAGTAAGACACAGTCTCATGGCTCAGAGTCTGACATCTTCATGGACATGGAGGGAGGTGGTTCTCATCACTTGGGTGTACCTGAGTTGCCCTCTGTGAGTAAAACGACAACTCGCAGAAAACAATCTGTAACCAGTAGGACAACAAGCCGAGGCAGCTCCTCCACGCGTGAAAGCAAAAGCTATAAAATGGTAGATGATGCTGAAGGTAAAATCCATGTGGAAGAATCGAGAGGAGCATCTACCAGCAGAGGCCATGTTAAAAGTCGCCCGGCCAGAGGTATCCACACTCCTCCTTTGGGGAAGCCTTCCCTGACCCCTTAGACTAAGTTGGTTCCTGAGGTGTGCTCCTCAGTGTCTTGTGCTCCTTTCCTGACCCTCTACCATGTTTTACTGAAATGACACCCTGGTTTGTTTTTCTCGCTAGACTGTACGTTCCGTGGGGGCAGGGACTTTGTTGTGTTCATCTCTGTATTCCCAAATGCCTAACAGTACAGAGTCATCACTCAATAAATACATGTTCAATGAATGAATGGATCCTTCTGAAACTCAATTTTGAGTTTGTTAAATCAGATTCTTTCACCATTCTAATTGTGTGCTGCTGGAATTGTCACCCACATCAGGCAACATGCTTCTAGTGTGTGTCTCAGTGGACAAGGAGTGCAGGTGAAAGCAAGTTCTATCCGTCCTGAAGGATGCTTAGATTAGCTCAGGTTACTTGCTATTAACCAGCGTTTGCAAGTAAAATTTCAAACCCATTAAGGTTAATCCTCTTCACAACTGATAGGTCTAAATGCCACTCACTCATCTAAATCCCATGCTAGTTTAAATGCAACCTTTTCCCATGGATGGGAGGAAAGGAAGCCCGTGTCTGCCTTCCTTTAATATGGGCCATGCCCAGCTTTGTAAAGTTGAATGAGAGTAACTTCTTCCAACCAGCTTAATTTTTTTTTTAGACTGTGATGATGTCCTCCAAACACATCCTTCAGGTGCCCAAAGTGGCATTTTCAGTATCGAGCTCCCGGGATCCAGTAAGCGTGTTTCTGTTTATTGCGATCAAGAGACCGGTTTGGGAGGATGGCTTTTGGTCCAGCAAAGAATGGATGGATCACTGAATTTTAACCGGACCTGGCAAGACTACAAGAGAGGTTTCGGCAGCCTGAATGACAAGGGGGAAGGGGAGTTCTGGCTAGGCAACGAGCACCTCCACTTACTCACCCAGAAGGGCTCGGCCCTGAGGGTGGAGCTGGAGGACTGGGCTGGGCACCAGGCGCTCGCGGAGTACCGCCTGCAGGTGGGCTCCGAGGCCGAAGGCTACGCCCTGCGGGTCTCCTCCTACCGCGGCTCTGCGGGCGACGCGCTGCAGGAGGGCTGGGCCGAGGAGGGTGCCCAGTACACGGCCCACGCCGGCATGCGCTTCAGCACCTTCGACAGGGACTCCGACCACTGGGAGGACAACTGTGCCCAAGTCTACGGAGGAGGCTGGTGGTACAACAGCTGCCAGGCAGCCAACCTCAACGGCATCTACTACCCCGGGGGCGCCTATGACCCCCGGAACAATAGCCCCTATGAGGTGGAGAACGGGGTGGTCTGGGCCCCCTTCAGGGGAACAGATTATTCCCTCAGGGCTGTCCGCCTCAAAATCAGACCCTTAGGGACCCACTAGGCCGAGAGCTGGCCTAGACCGGCTGCGTTCTTTGTTCAGGGACGTGAGGAAGAGAAACGTTGTCAGGTATTTCACAGTCAACTTCCAAATCCCCAGGTGCTATTTTATACTGTACTGTAGCTGATGTAGCTGAGACATACTAGTGCTTAAAAAATAAAGTGATACGATTTTTTTTTATCTTTGAAATAGCTCTGTGGGTGTTAATATTTCTGTGACAAGGCCAGAGCACAGACAGTACCTCCCGGAGGCAGAGGGACGCGGGTGTTCTGAGGTTTTGAGTTCTCTTCCCACCAGCCCAACTCACCCAAGGGAGACCATAAAGTAAAAATGATCTTTCATCCGCTCTAGTTGAAAGGTTTTAAGCCAATATTTTAAATGACAAATCACTGCATTGGACAATAGCTGACCTTTGTGCCAGAATTTGCACAATCACAAAATACATTCACCTCTTCTGTTGCTGAGGAAATTCAGGAAGGCACAAAGAAGCACAGTCAGAGAAGCACAGTCGAGTAGACAGCTACTCTCTAACTTTCCCAGTGACTGCCATAATACCAGTTCTCTCCTCCAGGGTCTAAGCAGTTTCTTGCAAAAATATATGGACAGAGTATTTGAATTTTTAAATATTTGTAGGTATTCTCTTCTAGTAAGAACCATTAACCATTTACTCTTGACAGTGTATTAAAATAGAGATCCTAGGGCTTGACCTCATTTATAGAGTCTTCATTGTAATGTAAAATATCCTTTGTCCTAGGAAGGAGGGAAGAAAAGAAGAAGGGAGAGAAGGAAAGGAGGGAGAGGGGGGAGAGGAAGAGGAGAGAGAAAGAAAGAAGGTTGAGGGGGAGGGAGAGGGAGGGAGGAAGGAGAGCAGGTGGGAGCATCAGACCTCATTTGAGTCACATATGAAGCCCCAGTGTTCCGCCATTCCCTCACATACATTCAAAGAATCTTTGATACAAAGAAGTGATGCACCTCCAATTCTTTGGACAATTTGGTAAGAACTTCTTTAGACTTAAAAGAAGTTTCATTTGTTTCAGACACTAGAACTTTGTGCTCTCTCTGCCCACCTTGTCTACACTCGTGCATGTACCTCCACAGAATTTGAGCTGGAGTAGAAAATATTTTATTTTCTGGATTTTTTAGGGAAAAAAATTCAGAAGGTGACTCTGAATGTGAAGGCCTTTCATTTCTCATTTATTTTGATGGCACTAAGTTAAGTAGAAAAGGGTAATTTCTTCTAATTTAACAGACAACAGTTAATATTACCAGAACCTCACTAATTGGAGATACAGTTTGGTTCTGAGAAATGACACCATCTCTTTTCCATTTTACATGTTCTTAACCTATTGCTCTTTTCCCTTGTTTCTGAACTTAAATTCTGCTCCTCTGACTCTCATTTGCCCAGAAGCCCACTTTAATTTGGTTTCCATTTGCTGACCACTCTCTAGAATTTGCTTTCTTTAAAGTCAACAAAAACAAACATTGCTATTCTAAATAAAAATCCTGTATTTAAGCCTCTTCCTGCTTGACCTCCTTCAACATCTGCTCGAAGCATCCCCATCCTTCCTCTTCAATCATTTTTAAAAAATCTTTCTTTTTAAAGATTTATTTATTTATGCACACAGAATTGGGGTACACAGCAGAGGTGCAGGGGCAGTGAGAGGACTCACCAGAGACAGAGCAGGGAGCAGAAAAGGCAGATGGCCAAAGTACACTGCTGAGGGGAGCAGGGGAGAGACCGGAGAGGTCTGCTGTGCCATGTGGGTCACCTCCTGGGCAGGAGATTGAATGCACACTGAGGCAGCTGTGGCCAGCTTGCAGTGCTGTGCCCCAACCCAATGCACCACCAGGGAGGGCCCACGATTTTTCCTTTTTATTAACAGCTGA
The DNA here is from genome assembly GCF_000260355.1 of Condylura cristata. Lineage (NCBI taxonomy): Eukaryota > Metazoa > Chordata > Mammalia > Eulipotyphla > Talpidae > Condylura > Condylura cristata. The sequence continues at coordinate 12,957,517 of NW_004567119.1, read as the reverse complement.
GTAGTACTCCTGTAGGAATAAATTCATGTGTCCTTTGTGAGGCTTTGATCAAGGATGGACAGCATATGCAGTTGACTCTTGAAAATATGGGCTTGAATGACACAATTTCATTAACACAGATTGTTTTTAAATCAAAGTATTGGAAAATATTTTGGAATTTTACAATTTGAAAAAACATACAGCTGAACCACAGTGGTTTACTTCTTACCATACAATCTGTACAATCTGTAAGATTTTTCTAACCATCATGTCTGAAAATAAGGAGATAGCTACCACGACTACTCTGTAACGTAATTTCTTTTCATCATCCACTGGGGACAAGCTGGCTAAGACCTTAAGAAAGGGAATAGCATGACAAGGAATTTATCCCTGGGAAAGAGAATCAAATTAACTCTTCCACCAGAGATGAATATGGTGTTATCCATTTCTACATAGAAAAAGCAGCATTTAAAAACCACAGAGGCAAGAAGTTTTAAGAGTATCTGCAGCATTTGAATTTAGAAATGCTCTGCTATAAAATAATGGCCTCTCTATTCATGAGTCCATTGCTCAAAGTGGCTACATGTTGATTGCAACAGAACACTCTGGAAAATATTTGCTAATTCTACCTTTGACTTTATCTATAATAGGTCTATGACCTCAAGGTTGCAAGTCTACATAAGCTATTGCAAAATGGCATTGAAAGTATCATCTTTGGAGAGATAAAGCAAATGAAGCAAACACTTGGTGGTGAATCTAGGTGAAGGACATGGAGGTATTCATTAAACTATTCTTGCAATTTCTCTGTAGGACTAAAATTTTCAAAGTAAGTTTTGGAGAAACAATTTAATTCATTCACAAAACAAAAAATATATGGTCTATGCTTGTCACATCTTGCTGAGGAGAAAAAGAGGAAAACCAATGTTGATACTGTTGCCACTAGTTAAGATCACTTGTGGTATGTCGTTCTTCTGATCTAATCATCTAGGGGGTAAAAAATGAAAAAAAAAAAAAAACAGGGGATAATATTATGTTCCCAAATACTATTGGCATGTATAAGGAATGGTTAAGAATACATATAGAAGGTGATTATGCAAATAGAAAATCAGAAAAAGAACATGAAAAGATATTCAAATTGTACTAAGCATTTGAAAATCTCTTACTTGCACTTAAAGTAATCAAACATTTGGCAAATCTAGTAATTAAAGAGCAGAAGATCAAAGCAATTGTAAATATTTTGATCATAATATTCAACATTTGTTAGGCAGAAATAAAAAAAAAGCAAATACCTGTAATTCTGTGTACAAGGGTAAATTGACACAGTCTCTTTGTGAAGTTATTTAGCAATATTAAAAAAAAAACACTTAAAATGCCAAAGCCTTTTATTTCCTCTAGAAATTCTGCACCCAGAAGAAAATAGAAAACAAAGTGTATTGTATGTAATATAAAACATATATGCAAAAGAGATTATGATGAAGGATTATTAGAAAGAGTTCAGAAAAATCTAAAACATCAAATGATAGGAACTTCCTTTAAAGATTAGAGAACATTCACATGAGGCATGGAAGTTTTTATAACAGCATGTTAAGTAACGTGTGACACATTCTGGTCCTAAAATGTATGCAGGACAGTGATGAAAGCCCCAAATCAGATATTAGTTGTTTCCCTGATGGTCTTAAAATTGAGTTGTTCTCATTTTCCCCCAAAGTGTTTATAAATGTATTTCTTTCATTATTTAAACTACAATTAATGTCCTTAACATAAACAGAAAATCTTCCATCGGCCATAGTTATGTGCTGGCTTACTGAAAATTGGTGCAGAGTTCCTAGAGTGGAAGTTTGGGCAGTGAGCATCACACACCCACCATAAGTAAGGGGAGAATGGAACTCAGGAACTAGAGTTTCAACTCTAGGTACAAATGACATATTCTAACTTAGGGGAAACATCTTTTTATATAGATTCAAAAGAGTGGTGCTCCAATAGGCAAAGTCAGCTATGTAGTCTTCCTTATGAAAGATAAATATACATATAGCTTGCACGCATTTCTTAGCCAATGACACCTCACAAGGGCTTATTTATTTCTACATAGACTTACATATCACATACCCCCCATCTTTGTGTTTCTGCTACTTGTACATTAATAATTGGCCATAGGTCATCTACTTTACTAATGTCTAGTTTAGGTTCCAGATTCCTGACATCCTCTGTGAGTGTGCAAGTGGGCTGAGAGTGATGCCGTCTTTGGATCAGGCTCCTTCCATCTCTCCACCCTTGAGTCAGTGGACTTTTACTACACCCACTCTTGCCATAAAAGTCCTACTTTCGGGCCCTCCCCTGGTGGCGCAATGAGTCCGGTCACAGCACTGCAAGCTAGCTGCAGCTGCTTCAGGGAGAGTTCGGCTTGGGAGTGAACCCACATGGTGCAGCAGCCCTCCCTTGTCTCGCCGCTACTCCCCTCAGCAGTGTATTTCATTAATCTCTCTGGTCTCCTCCCCGCTCTGTCTCTGGTGAAGCTTCTCACCACCCCTGCACCTCTGTCCTGAACCCCAGTTCTGTATGCATAAATAAATAGATCTTTTTAAAAAAAAAAGTTTTACTTTCCAGTATTTTGCGTATTGAAACTGTGAATCTTTATTGAAAAATGGGTTTTAAAGAAGGACTATCAAAAAAAAAAAGGACTATCCAAGATCTTGATAATCATAGACTTAGTCGTGTAACTTTTGTGAATTTATGAAAATCAGTCTTTCTGACAGGTTGAAGATTCTGTAGTCAAAGATGAATTCAGAGCTCATTAGTGAAGAAGAAAGGTGTGCAAAGCAGATAACTGAAAGTGAGGCTTGAGAATGAACAGCAACTTGTCAAATCGTTTGGGAACAGTGTTGACAATGAGAGTATCCTACCGAAGGGTCTGGCCAAGTCCTGGAGTGGCAATAAAGTTCATCGCGATGAAACATCGGATGTATAGTGTGAGGGTGGGGGCGAGGGGGCAGGAGACAGTGCTAGGACCGAGCGGCACACCATTTTCATCCCCATCTAAGGAATTTGGATTTTAATATTTAGATAACAAGAAGCCAATGGTATTCAGGAAAATAGCATAGCTTGCATTTTCTGTTTTCAGGACAATATATATGATGGCAGATGACATCTAGGTAGGGTAGAACTGAACTTATGGCAAGAAAACCAGGTGAAAAGCTGAAGCTGGACTTAATAAGGAATTGCAAGATCGACATTTTCATGATAGAAAAGAATAAGCTTTGCTTAGAAGCAAAGGGTAAGGGCTGAGCTTCAGTACTCTCTGTTTCCACAGACACCAGTGGCCAAGATACTACATTCAGGAAGGAGGACCTTGGGTTAGGGTTGCCCAGAAGAGCTGAAGTGAAGGGATTGGAGAACAAATTAAAGGAAGAGAAATATTCAGTTGATGGGAAGAAGCAGAAAGAACAGAAGACTTCATCTTCATGAGTTCTGGTGTGACTGTGAAAACCTAAATAAAGCCCTGGAGGCCAGCCAGCCTGACCTCAGGGCAGAGGCTGCCGCTGCCTTCAACCTCACTTCTTCCCTCAAGCAACAAATGACAGAGACTTCCTGGCTGTTCTGGGGAAATCTCTGACCCCAAAGTCTGGCTAAGTGGCAGAACAGCAGTTTTACCACCCGTAAGATTTTGAATCCTGGTTTAGTTCCAGTTTACTAGATACCTGAGGTTTGGAACGGTTCTCTTTTCTTACAAGTTCCAAGCCGAACTCATGGACCATGTGGATTATGAAATAAGAAAACGCTAATTCATTGTAACAGAGACTGGTTTAATTCACAACTCTTGTTCAAAGTTTTTGTGACAAATCTTACATAAATAAATAGACTTAAAAAGTGGACTTTTAAACACCAGATTTTCGTTTACCTCACAGATTTGCTATAGCAAGGACAGAAATCGCTTCCTAATTGGGAACTACTCCTACTCAGCTGGAATTGACGTTGTGAACACCGTCCACAACAATCTTTTCAGTTACTTCATGGTGAGCAACAGCAATGAACAGTACAAAAGAAAATGGTGAGTATTTTTAATTTCAGTTCTCCTCAATGGCTTTTCCAGAGTCACACTCACAATGTTTTGACAGTTTGGGGGGATATAAGGTATGAAGAAAATTCCAGTGACATAATATACAAAAATGTTGTTACATATAGAAGAATAAAAACCTATGTGGGGGTGGGAAGGGGGCTACTGCTGCGGAAAGAAGGGCCTGATCTTCATGGAGATCTTCTTCATGGAGAACCAGGAGCCCTTCCAGTTCATCCACACCAGGCCGTCATCTGTGCCGTGTTTGGACATATCCCAGCTGTAATGCCCGCCCCAGTAGTACCTGCCGTTTGGGTTGGCTGCGTGGCACCGGTTGTACCACCATCCACCACCATCCTCTCTAGAACACTGCTTTTTGGGGTCTGCAGTTACCCTGAAAGGAGACGTGATTGGGTTATTGGACTGAGTGCTGTCAAGCTTTTTCTTTGCAAAGTACTAAGAGGGACTTGCTGTGTGTGTGGGGGGGGGGGTTGTTCCCCCCCCCTCCCCTGCCCCAAGCAAGGCCACGTGACCAGATGAGCTGTCTTCTCTGCCCAGAATACAAGGGAGAGAACTGGACCTAAGTGGCAAAACACCTAGAATTAAATGTGCTACTTGATACTGAAATGATAGCTTTTAAATCCCTTGATATTAGAGAAACCTGGGAAACAAAGGGAAGCTTTACTATACACGTTAGGATATTGGGTTACGGAAATTTGCCTGAAAAACACTACTCACAAAGCAGCCTAGTCCCAGCCCTCCCTTTTATGGTTTTCTGGCTTTGAGTAGTCTCTCTAGACTTCATTTTAGAGTGAGAAGAAGAGGAAAAAAGGCGACCTGAAAGGCTTTCTGGTCGTACCTAAAGCGCTGAGACCAGTGGACCGACATGCAGCCAGTGCCGGGAAATGAACCCTGCTAATATCATGTGCTGTCACTGATGACTCCAAGTAACAATAGTACTAGTGGCTTTGAAAAGAGGCAGCAGGCAAGGCCTCCCTGGTGGCCTAGGGGGTTAGTCTCAGCGCCCTCACCCCTATGGCCTGGGTTCGATCCCCTGGCAGGGAGGTGGCCCACATGGCGCGGCAGACCTCTCCTGTCTCCCCTCGGCTCCCCTCAGCAGTGTACTTCGTCAATCTGCCTGTTTTGTTCCTCACTCTGTCTCTGGTGAATCCTCTCACGCCCACACTTCTGGCCTACACCCTGTTCTTCTATGCAAAAGGATGATAATAATAATATAAAAAGTAACACGGGCAGGAGGCAGGAGGCAGGCTCACCAGCCGTCGTTGTCTCTGTCATATGTGCTGAAGAACATGCCGTTGTGAATGGTCATCGTTCTGTTTTCTCCCACCAGCTGAGAAGCGCCCTCCATCAGGGCGTTGCCGGCTGTACCCTTGTACTTGTTCACGGAGAGCTGGTACTTGTTGGCCTCATTCTGCACGGTGAAGCCTCCGTAGTGCGCCTTCACCTTGTCACCTTTCCAGTCCTCCATTTCGATCAAAAGTTCTGTGGGGCCCAAGTTGGTAAGCTGGCTGATTTTATCATTTCCAAGCCAGTACTCACCTACAAGGAAAATAAAATAAAATTTCACCAAAACATTTTGAAACCCCTTGGAAGATAAAAAGCGCCCTCTTTCCCTTATCTCTAGTCTTCACTTTTTGTAAATGCTTCATCTCCTAGAACGCCTCAAACCGATTCCCACATTAGGTTTTCCAAGTGGAAACCCCCATTCTAAATAGCATGATTTTATTTTGCACTTTTTAAAGTTTTTACCTGGTAAGCCACAGTAATTTTTTTCTTCTGCATTGGTTGCAATATTTCCAAATCCTCGTTTATATGGTTCCCATTTCCGGCCAAAGTCAACACTGCCATCTTGGCGGTTCTGGATTACTGTCCATCCTTTGGTGAAATACACAAAACAGCACATATTAACCAATAAGAAGTACCATCTGACAGAGAATGTCTCAACTCTTTGCCCACTTAATCCATGCCATGTCCGCCTGTATTTAGTGCTCCAAAATGGATATAATAAGGAAATAAGTGAGAGGAAAGGTTTTTTTGATAGCAAGATAGCAAATGACTTTTATTTTTGTGTGTGTGATCAAATAGCGTGAGCCTTTCAACAGGGAAAGATTATATATGATATTGCTAACAACCTCAATAAAGATACTACAAAACTCTTCAAATCTTTGGAAACTACAAAGATTTACCTTATATCCCCCCCAAATTGTGATGCATAGATATTTTATAACTTAAAACATCACCTTAATTTCCAAATCAAATGGCATATTGTTAATTATGTTAATACGAGGGTGTGTTTCCTGGCAATCTGTGGCAGCATAATTACAGAACAACATCAATCAGATACTAACCTCCATTTTCTGTGTTCATGTCACAGTACACTCTGTATGGTCTGGTGGATATGTCAGGCTGAATGAGGTACATTTCAGATGTTTCGCCTCCATTCCTGATAATTTCCTCGCATTCTGTAATAAGACAACACCATATTCAGATACCTACAAGCTAGTGACTTGATCTTTAGTCACAAATTTCCTAAGATAACCACTTACAGAGGGGACCGAGGAATGTTTTATTTTAAACACTTGAACATAAATCATACACCTCGAATCTTCTTCTTCTTCTTTTTTAAACTGAAAACTAAGCTCAGTTTGGAGAAGTTTTATCTGTCACAGAGATAAAATCTTTTGTGTGCTGGGATCCTCATGAGTTGCCAGACACTGGAATGGAGAAACTCCTCCGCCTACTTGGGTTTCTGCTATGGAAAAAGGCAACTGTGGACAGTGCCACCCTGTGCACCCCAACATTGCTCATCAAAACATTCTGTTCATCAAAACTGGCAAATGCATTAAACTAAGTCAGACACAACACTCTGGGGGGATTTTCATGATGTGCTTCATGATATTAGGGTCTTAAATTTCCTCTTACTTTGAGACAGTGTGAGTTCTTCTGGCTATCCCCCTATCAAGTCATGTCAATTAGCTCGTTACCTCTTCCAGACACCACGGGGATGTTGCAGCTGACAGTGCATGGTGTGCGGCAGTAATCTATCTGGGTTGACACATCAGATTCTAATATTTGTATTTTGCTTCTTATGGTTTCCAGGATTGAGCGGAGCACCCGAAGGTTAGTTGGGATATTACTATTCACAGTCTCATCTATATACAAGCGATGATTTTCCAGCACAGAGGAGAACTCATTTATTACATTTTCATTTTCTGAAAAAATTAAATTAGGTAGGAAAAGTTAATATTTTATCCTCATAAAAAAAACAATATATTCAACTATATGATTGTGATTTTTATTCTCTGAGCTCTCAGCTACCATGAGGGAAATTAGCAAGCAGCTGCACTGAAGGGAAACTGTTTGGCCATGGCATCATCAAATTAACAAATAGTCGAGCTACTTCATTAGATTGTGCCTTAGATGTAGGCACAATAAAATTTACGCCCAATAAAAAGACAATAGACAGGTTTTTTTGGTGTGGGAAAGAGGCAAAAACAGCATTTAGACCTTCATTCAGAAACTTAACATCTTAGGAGATGGATACACTTGATTTTTCTCTCTCCCATCGAAGTAGAGCAGAAGGGTGTCTTTCTTGAAATTTATAAGAAAGACACCATCCTTCTACAAGGAAGGCTCCATTTTATGCCACTGAGGTGCCACACCAGCGCTTACAGGCACCTCACAACCCGGCCAGTAGCCCTCAGCGTGCACGCCTCAGGCTTTAAAGTCTCAGCTGTATCGTTATCTGCTTTGCAACTGAGTGTAGCAAACCACAAAATGCTAAACCCACAAATGTCAATTTTAACTTGACAAATAATATCATTGAGTTATAAGTTTCTTAAGAACTGAATATAGAATCATTGTGAAATTTTCACTGAAAAGTATCCTTGCATTCCTGCTGACTTCACACTGAAAGTTGAGCTGGTAATGCTTCTCGGGCAAGTTGCAAGTGCCAACGTAAGGAAGGACCTTGGGGGTGAGCAGGCTCATACTGAGAGAAGTACAAATATTATTTAAGTGAATGTAAACATACTAATCTTCTTATAATCACGCATGCCCATGACCGTGTAACAGTTCTAATTTTATACAGGATTCAAGTCGAAAATACATGGATATCTACCTTTCATTTGCTTCTCTCTCTGTTTCCACATTTCTCTTAGTAAAGTGATATACTCGTGGTTGTGAGAAGAGGTCTGGGAGACAGACCCCACATTACTGTTTAACTCATTGAGACTGTTTTTGATTGGTCTTTCCTGTCTGACCAAAGTGTCTTGCAGCTGACATCCTGTAGGACATAACACTCCCTGTGAACAAAGAAAATAGCAGGCACTGGATGAAGAAGTTGAGTTATGGCTATCTGTGAAAATATAACACAGTGGACATTCGATGAAATCATTAACCAATGTGGATGGACCTGGAAGGGATCATGCTTAGTGAAATAACCCAGAGAGAAAGAAAAATACCGGATGGTTTCACTCATAGCAGGAGCATAAGGGATCAGGGAAATAAAAAGAGAGAGAGAGAAATAAATGTAATAGAGCAAAAATGAAAACAATGAACAACTATAAACCAGAGACATTTTATGGGGGTGAGAGGGGGAATGGCATCCGAACTGGGGTGGGAAGAGTACACTGGACTGTGGTGATGGCACAAGGGTGAATTGGTGATGGGAGGCCCATGGGAGGACAGCTGAGATGGAAAAATGCACAACATGAAGAATGATGTAAAATAAATAAATAAATAAATAAATAAAAAAGAAATCATTAACCAAGCGAAAAACTTTGATTTTCTTTGGGTGAGACCAGAAATTCTAGACTCATCACCGTATTCCTACAAAGGTTAAAAAGTAGAATAAATGTAATTAGGTGAACCATTTTATCCAAAAATGGACAAACTACCCAAGTAAAAGCATCACCCAGATATCTTAAGTGTAATCTTGGGACCAGAAGAGAGAAACTAGAAAGCAACCCTTAACCACAGCCCAGTGAGTTTAGGGTTTGTATCTTACTTCTAACATAAGTAAATGAACAGGCTACTGTGGGTCATGACACCAGGGAAAGCCACGCTCTGCCTGGGTGATCCGTCCTGGGGGGAAACCCCGAGCACCCACCAGGTCTGGGTCAGCATGAAGACAGCCCCCGGCATCTGGGGCCTTTCTCTCCACTTTCTTCTGGCTGGCAGCTGTTTTGGCAGGACGAGCCCGGTAGCCACCTCCACTGATTGGCGCAGGAGCAGGTCTCAGGCTGGGAATATCTTCCTTCCTGTCAAGGGGCCGATGGCTGCGGGCATCCACAACGGGCTGCAGAGAAGCAGGCAGAACAAAATGGAGGGCTATGAGAGCTGAGATAGAAGAATCCAACACCCTTGTTCAATACTTTAGTTTATCACACAATGGATGGATGATTCGCCGAAGGTTCATTACTGCCTTGTTGGTAAAACAGGTTGCTGAAATTTCTTTACTAATGGTAGCAAGAACAATTCAAAGGGTTCTTTGCTGAGATTGTTCTTCTTTGTTTATATTTATTTATGCATACAAGAAGTAGAGTACAAGCCAGAGGTATGGGGGAGGGGAGTGAGAGCATTCACCAGAGACAGAGTGGGGAGCAGAACAGGCAGATCAACTGACATACACTGCTGACGGGGGGCAGCGGGTGGGTCAGGAGAGGTCTGTGCGCCATGTGGGTCAGCTCCCTGGCTGGGTATCGAACTTGTACTACAGTGGCTGTAGACAGCTTCATAGGCCCCACGAAGGAGGGCCCTGAGGTGGTTTTTCAAGAAAGTCCTAACTTAAAGCTACATCAGTCATGACTAGGAGTGACCTCAGACTCTCATAATTATACATATTAGTACACAAAACTTGAAGGAATCTATACTATTGGAATAATAAATATTTTCAACCCACTTGAATTTCTTAATTCCTGTAATTAGTCCATTATTTCCTCACTTTTAATTTTTATGAATGGATGATTAATTTAGCTAAGTCTGTGTAATCATATTTAAGAGGTAACCCAGATTTTGTTATAAAGTAATGTGTTTAAAGAGAAATACGGGACTCCAGTACAAGGTTGCCTGGATTCAGGGCTTCGCCCTACCACTACCAGCTACAAACTGCTGGGCCAGTTACCTAGTCTGTGTTCCGTTTCCTTATCTGAAAGATAGGAACGATACTGTCTTTAATAACATCAGCCCAATAAGATTACTATAAGGATTAAAAAATTTATTTTATCTAGCAAGCTCAAGAGAGTGCCTGCCACAGAACTAGTACTTACTGTTTTATTGCAATCACGTATAAAGGAAACTCTAGTTAAGAGGCTTCTCTACTGTTAATTCCAATCTCAATCTTTTCTATTAGCAAACCTGTTAAACCATTCTCACAGGACTTACTATATGATTTCTCCATCTAGCACTAAGATTTTCCATATTTGAAAATGTTATAGTAAGAGATAATAAAATGAAAACATGTAATGTGATTAAAAGTCTTCACTTAAAGGCTCTCCCTGGTGGTGCAGGGGGTTAAAACACAACACTAGGAAGCAAAAGCCACTTCTGCATGGGTTCAATCCCCACCTGCCGGGGGGGTGACCACATGGCGTGGCAGACCTCTTCTGACCTGCCCTCTGCTCCCCTCAGCAGTGTACTTCGTCAGTCTGCCTATTCTACTTCCCACTCTGTCTCTGTTGAAGCCTCTCACCGACCCTGCACCTCTGGCCTATACCCCAGTTCTGTATGCACAAATAAATAAATCTTAAAAAAAAATACTGCCTATAGTAAAATTTCTCTTTTGAAAAGAACACTACTTCATATTTTGACATTGTGTTTGATTTATTCTGCTTTTATATTTAGCTTATTATATTTATTCATAAATACCCATAATCTTAGGAATCAAAATTACCCTCCTTTACCAAAAACCACTCCAGGTATGAGAGCTTTTTCTTCTTTTAAAATATTGTTCTTTTATGATTGTATAGTGTGCAAAACTTTCAGATTTCTCTCATAATTTTATATAACATATTGCTAGAACTAAATGAAAATCATAGAACACAGAAAAACAAGTGAGGAAGTACTTCTTACCTTACTTTCTTCATCCTGGTAAGTAAAGGTAAACCATAAAACAATAAAATACTATTTCATTTTTACGTAAGAAATACTATGTAATGTTCTACAAATAAGACAACTATGAATTAACAATCCAAATCATAGTAAAAAACAATGTAAATGTCATTAAAACAAATATCCACATGATTGATTTTATGATTTAATTGTACTTTATAGTAACATTAGTAATAATATTTTAAAAACGAGATTTTAAAAACAAAATAGTAATAATATAAAAAATTTTTAAGTCACCTCATTGTGGTCACTGGCAGCCTGGGACCTCACTATAAAAACACACAATAAGAGCAGTAATAGATGTTTCATGATTTTAAATTTTTGGAAGTTCCAAAAAAACATCCTTTGCTTGTGGAGATAACTGAGAGATCTTCAGTCTTATATAGACCTGAGTGCTCTGTAGGTATGACTTTAGAAATGGTTACCCTCCTTAGTTAATGTTTAATTTGGGGGTTCATTTGTTGGCTGAACCGTTTTATCACTTAAGCAACATCTTCCCAGCAAGACTTATTTACTTGTCATACAACTGTTCTTCACTGTTGGCTGAATTTAGAATCTCCAAAGTTCTTTAGTTAATTTCATTAGACAATATGAGGGGAAATTGAGACATTCCTAAAAGAGATGTGTATCACATATTTCCTGTAAATGAATGAGGATGTTACAAAAATTTAGGGAAAATGCATGAAGAAACAATATTTTTAACCCAACCTCTTCAAGCTGGCTTTCACAAGGCATCAGCCAACACTGTGAGCTTCCTAAAGGTGTTCTTGAAATGCTTATGTTTTGAACATTTATGTAATTCAGTTTTTAAAAGGCATCATTAAAATCAAGAATATCATTACACCATCTGTTTATTTTCTCTTTATATGTTAATCAAAAAAACAAAATTACAATTCATGCCTCATCTCGGTCAGAATTCAAAATTAAAATATCAAGTCTTCCCTTTTTGCTCTAACCACTTTTCATATTTTACCCTTTATTACTATAAATTAAAATGTTCTGTAAGTTCTAAACATTAGTAATGTACCCAGTAGATTGCAGATTCCTAAATCAAAATATTATTATGGTGATTATATACCTATTTAAAATCTTATGTTTATATCATAGCTTATATTTTCTATAATACTCTATTTTATATTGTTTATAAAACAGTGTTACTTTAACATCACTGAAGCTTTCATATGGCCATCTCAAATAGATGCCCAGACACACGAAGTGGCACATTTTCTTGCATCATTTCCTCTAAGCCGCCAAATCCATCATTATCATCTTTTCGTTTGCTTTTTGCAGTCAGGATTAACAACTCCCACAAGAATCAATAAGAATCCAAAGTCAATAGCACAGGTCCCAGGAAGTGTGTGCTTTAAAGCATTTTCTGATTTTGACATGATTTCATTGAAAAAAGAGCAGGTTGTTCAGGCAGGGCAGGAGAGAATGTTACAGACATTGAGTTACAGTGAACTTTGATAAGGACTTGAGGTCCGTTACATTTTTTCTTATCTGGTAGCATAGTTTACTTTCTCAAATTCTTTTAACAGATTTACAAAAGCAACATATTGAGTTTAAAGTAAGTAAAATCCTTGATTGGATTCTTTTAAATCTCTGTTCCACTTACTACTAGTGAGTAAACATTGTTCTTTAGTTTTAATATTTTAATTTTTTTAAGGTATATTACGCTACCTTAGAAAGCAAATATATGTTGTACATGTATTAGTTGAAATAAGATGGGAGACATCTTCCCTTTAAAATGTAACAGAAAAAAAATACTTTAATAATCTGAATAAAGCTTTATGGTAATGATGTTGGATTCTTGTTACTTAAAAGGCTATCTGTTAGCGAGACTAAAACAGACTTTTTTTTTCCTTTTTTCAGTAACATCGTATTCACATTCAGGCTCTGATATCTCATAAACTAGCAGTTGAACCACTACTTAATTTTCAGAAGTTTGTTGGGGTTTTTGTGTGTGTGTGTTTTCTAACGTATAATAATAAAACCTTTTATAACATTAAAGGAACGTTCCTTTATAGTCACACCCTTTGCTATTCTGACATTCTCCTCATCAACAGGTAGAAGGTAGAAGGAGGTAGAAGGAAACTACTAGAATGCACATTCCGTAAGAAAAGAGAATGAACATTTATTGCACACACTGTTCTTCAGAGACTCCTCTGTGACAGGTGTTGTGTGAGGGGCCGGAAAAGCACTGGGGAGCAAGACAGACCTGGCAGGCTGGTAGCCCATAAAAATTGAAAAATGAATGAGTGAACCAGCCTTCACTGAAACAGGCATCAGATGCCAAGCTTTCTGATAATCATTTAATTCTTGAAACCACTACGTTCTACAAATAACAAAACTGAGGCTCAGAGAGCTTTAGTAAACTGCCCAAGGCATACAGATTGAATGTTCTGGTACCAGGCCTTAAGCCAGAGCTGTCTACAGTAACATACAGGCTCAGAGTCCATTGCACTATATTGCCTAACAAAATGCAAACATTATAAAAAACTGGTCTGTTTCTCTTTGGTTTGGTTGTCTGGTTGTTTTCTTGGCCAGCCTATCATGTCAGTATTTTAGTGTCTCAGACCGACATATCCATCCCTGCATCTTTATTTTTAAACTTGCATACAGTATTGGTGTGGATGTTCACATCTGTGTATGGGCTGTGATCAATGCAGTGATGACAGCTGTAAGTTGCTGTAATTTAGTTGTTAGATTTTTTAAAAAATCGTTACATGTAACTATACCAACACTCTGAAGTGCTTGATATCCATGAGAAAACTACCATGTTTTCAAAGACAGTTTCCTTTTGCTAGAATACTTACATCTTTAAAATGTTGACACTATTGGTGGGGCAGGCAGGGAGTACTATTTGTTCAGTTATGTTTTCATGTCAATAGTGCAATGATCTTCATATTAGCTGATGCCCTTACACAAGTCAAGGGCTGTAAATCAGTGACAGAGAAAACAAATCACGTGTCTTGCCTTGCCGCTCTCCAGCCAGAATGGCGGGTGTGTGGTCCTCTTTAGTCAATGCAGAGTTGATACTTTTCCAATTCATGTCAAGCCCAGTCTATTGAGCACAGGCAATTTTCATTCATCAAATCTTTTCCAGTGTACCTGTTCAGGGGCTGGTCATGTGCTGGGGAACGAATATTTTGGTGAACAAGCTTTCTGTCCCCATGACGCTTTTTATTTAGAGAGGACAAAAATCAAAACTATTTATAATAACATGTACTGAGCCAAAGACAAGAAAGAGCAAGGTCTTGGGGACTGTAATTCAGGTAACTAACTTCCCTCAGCGGGAAATGGAACTAGAAAGAAAAGCTTTAGACTTATTGCTTATGGTTCGAGTTGCTGTGATTTATAACACACCCTAAGCATATGGTAGGTATTTGATAAATATTTTTGAACAAGTTTATGAATGTAGGAATAAGTGAATGAATAAATTCTGTCTATACTGATTCTTTGTCTAAGTCGACATCAATTTCGATATACCACACTGTCACTGTTAGTCTCTGTGTATTTTTCTTGTCTTTCCCTGAGCTAGCATTGGGGGAACACTATTTAAAGGGAACTTAATAGTGAAAAGCCAGTAAGCAGCTCAGGCAAGAGTTCATGGTTAAAACTGAAGCCAGTGTGGTGATCCTCAAAGGGAATGCAGGAGGCAGGCACCGTCTATGCTGCTGGGGGGAGTCACCCTCTCACTTGGAAGATGCCATTTTGGTTTTCTTAAGGGAACTGACTGAGAATATGGCTGTTTTCTTCTTTCACCCTATGCCAGTCACAAGAGCTGGAGAAAGAGGTGGTCTCCTCAATGTGTCACACTGCGACTCAGTCACCAGTCACCCACCATGTAACAAGAACCCAGAATGACCCGTAGAATGCAGGATTGGGGCTCTGGTGATCCTCTTAAGACTGTGATACCCCGATGCTCTAAGCAGCAGTAACTGAGTACAGCCTTTACCCAAGCCAGCTGACTCAGCTCTCTCCCCCACTCCAAGTTTGGAAAGGATATAAGCAGTCAGCTCTGTGGATGCGCCATTGCAGAGTTCTACAGAGAAAGACAACTGCAGCAGAGGCAGTGGGTAGATCGTGTCCAATTTTCCACATTAAGTGCATAGTGTCAGCCATAAAACTATATAAAAAACTATTTGTGTGGGCCCTCCCTGGTGGCACAGCGGGTTAAAGCACAACACAAAGAAGCTTAAATCACTTCAGCATGAGTTCTATTCCCACCTGCCCCGGAGGTGACCACATGGCGCGGCAGACCTCTCCTGACC
>NW_004567119.1:12932652-12941336 GCF_000260355.1 Condylura cristata | reverse complement strand
CAGTTACTGAATACCTTCCATACCAGGCTTAACCGGACTGTCAGGGTAATTGGGAAGGACTTTTCATTTTGTCAGTTAGTTACATAACTTTACAATGTCCGGAGCACATGTTCCCTCGTGAGCACATCTTCGCTCACTCTCCACCAACACTCCGCGGCCATTATGCTGTCCTCTTCCTCCCCTGTCTCCTCCTCCGCCCCCTCCCAAATCCCTCAGATAGCCAACCTATTTTTAAAAGACAAGAATTATTCTTGCTGTGCCCCTCAGTTTTTGTAGTTTTGGTTGCTTAAATTCCAGAAAAGAGTGAGACCATCTGTAACTGTCTTTTATTGTCTGACTTATTTCAGTTAGCATAATCACCTCAAGATCCCTCCATTTGGTCTGAAAGATGCTACTTATCATTCTTAAGAGCTGAATAGTAGTCCACTGAGTTTATATTCTGCAGTTTCTTTATCTAGTTGGCTACAGTGGACATGTAGGTTGGTTTCACAACTTGATAATTGTAACATTGCTGTTAAAAACATGAGTCCTAAATCTTTCCTACCAGTGTTTCCATTGAGGAGAGAGGGGAGGGTAAATAACTGATATATACCCAGAACACTGGCATTGCTGGATCATATGATATTCCCATTTTTAGGTTTTTAAGGAATCTCCATACTTTTTCCATAAAAGGCTGCACACGATACATTCTGACAGCGGATAGGGTTCCTTTTTCTCTACATGCTTGACAACATTTACTTCCAAGTCTTTTGATGTTGGTCATTCTCACAATGGTGAGTTCACACCTCATTGTTTAGATTTGCATTTCTCTTGTAGTAACTGACATTCAACATTTTTTCATGAGTATGGGTTATAAAAATTACCCATTATGGTTAACTATCTAACAAGTTAATCGATCTAATTAGATAGCTATTACATTGTCACAGAGAGAATCTTTACATCTCTATAGTTCTGCCATTTAAAAGTCATGTTCTTTTGCTTAGTTATTACTACCTGTAAGTAAACTCTAATATGATTTACTTTATCAAGTGTATATTTTATAACTAGGGTATTTCCTTGCGGGCCTACCACCAGTGGCCATTGTTCTTTGGTCAAAGTCAAACTGATTCAGATGATTGTCTTTCCAATAGGAACATGGCCTTAATGTTATTGAGTTTCTAATAAGATGACCAATATGCATTGCTGTACTCTTTTTTTAATGTTTCTATATTTTTGTGATTTTTAAATACCCTCTCAATATATGCAATAGGGACAGGATTAGTAGACCTGATTAGGGTTAAGGAGGAAGCAGAGTCAGTGAAACACCTGACTACTCAAGTTTGCCAATATTCAGCATCATCGATTGTTCTTCACACTTAGATAAACAAGTGGACAGCATTGATGGTAAACTGCAGATTTTACCTGGGCAGAAGTCAGAACAAAATACCAACAGTATGGCAACAGGATGTACATTAAAAAAAAAAAAAAGCTTAAGTGTCCAGTTGTGTCCTCTTCCACCAGTTTTGAAAAGCTGTGCCCTGGCATTAACTAGCAGATAACTCCAAACAGCCTAGTTATGTAGTTTGGAGAGATTTTTCTTTTTAAATTTATATAGCGAAAAGAAATCTGGGTTTTTATCAATATGCAGTTGAAACAAAATTCTTTTGCAAAACTTCTCAAATTTAAACAATCACTCACCAACAGTTTGCTGGATCGTGTACGTGCAATTGTTTTCAGGAGCTAAGGCTAAGAAGTGGAACCGCACGTCAAAAATCGCGGAGGGGATCCTCCCCTCATCCAAAAAAAAAAAAAAAAAAAAAACCTTTGGAGGAGCCTTCGCACTAACATGGATCGCTCTCTCCAGCCCCTCCCAAGAACTGATTTCGTAGGTCCTCTGAAGAAAAACCATTAAGTTTCCGCAAACACAGCAAAACAACGCAACCGGAAACCAAATCCTTCACGCCCCGGTTAAACGCGATTATAAGAATATGCACCATTCCAGCCACGCGCTTCCACAAGCTCCGCCCCTCCGCTCTGAGACTCCGCCTCGGAGGCGGAGCAGGAGGAAGGCCCGCCCTTCGAGCGCAAGCGGCTCGCTGGCGACCAGCGCGCGTGCGCAGAAGTGCGTCACATCCTGCGCCAGGGCGCCGATTCCGGAAGGGGCTGCACAGTTGTGGCGGCGGTTTCTGCGCTGGTGCTCAGTGTAGCTTCCCTGCTGGAGCAGCGGAATACACGGCCGCATCATGGTCGAGGTAAAGTGACACTTTGAAAGTGCCTAGGAGTCTTTTGCTTCTGCATTGTTTGACCGCGGGTGAAGCGATCGAGGGTGATGGCGTTTGTGGGGGGCGTACAGGCTGCGAGGGGAGGCTCTTGGCCGAGGCCGATAGACCCTTCGTAAAGATTTCAGGGACCGGGGGAGGCCGGATGAGAGCGCCCGGTGGAGGCTTTGCCTCTCCTCATTTCGAGGACGGAGGCTCTTTTCTCTGAAGCCTGGGATAATTCCTCCAGTCTTCATTTGACACTTGGGAGCCGGGCAGTGTCCGAGGCGAGGCTTCTGCCGAAGTTGGACCTCTGGTTCTCGCCGCCTGCCTGGCCGTGTAAGTGATTCCGTGTAAGTGAACGGCTGGCGATCTTCTCGTCCTGATTTGTTCTCTTCACGTCGGCCCCAGGAAAACCTGCGTTCTTGAATATTTGCCTCTTTCCCTACTTGAGCAACCCTTCTATTAGCAAACCTGCCCTTTTTATCCTTGATTTTTCTCCAAATTCTGCCATCATCTTAGTTCACAACAACATCAGCTTTTGCCTCTATTGGTGCCCCCCACTGATCTATGTAAAATGTAAGTTTGTCATGCCTTTCTTGAGCCTTATACTGACTCTACGTTGCTCCTGCGGAAAAAAGTACACTGTTGTGGTGACCTGAAAACCTCATTGAGCTGGATCTTACCCAGCTCTACAACCTCGTCTTGCACCCCAATCCTTTCTCACCAAATATACACAACTGTACTGCAGCTTCTGACATTATTTCAGTTACTGAATACCTTCCATACCAGGCTTAACCCTTGCCTGGGTCGTTCATGCCTCTCTTCAGATCTCCATTCTGTGCAAGTTTTTCTCCCATTCTGCCTTAAATATCTCCTCACAGATCTTTCATAACCTTAGCTCTACTCTGTCTCAATCTCTTGTTTGTTTCCTTCCTAATACATAATAGAATGTGTACTTATTTAGATATCTATTTCCTGTCGAGTACAGGAGACTGCTTTTTCACCATTTTGTTGTTAATTTCTAATACAATGCCTGCTAGACAAAGAGTAGGGAGCTCAGTAAAATTTATTAAATAAATCAGTAACCTCAGGTATTACTCGATTGATTAAAGAAGAATTTCCTCCTCTTCTCTGAAGAGGAGTTCTGAAGTTCTCTGAACTTGACAATATAGCTTGCTGCAAATAACTGTATAGTGAATGATGTAAATAAAGCATTTTAGGTATTTAGACACTGAAGCATGTAAGTGATTTCATTGTAGGTCATACGTGTAAAGTGTAGCTGGATGTGTGATTACATTCTTTCTTTCTAGGAGGTACAGAAACATTCTGTGCACACGCTTGTGTTCAGGTCTTTGAAGAGGACCCATGACATGTTTGTAGCTGATAATGGAAAACCTGTGCCTTTGGATGAAGATAGGTTAGTATAATTTCTATTTCTACAATATTTAAACTTCCAGTATTGGGGGGCAAGAGAGCAGGAAGAGGCGGACCTTTAAAGAGTATTGAGTAATAATATTAGCACTCATAGGATATTTGGTCATTAATGAGTAGTGTTTTGGTGTAATTTAAGCTGACTTAACCCTTTTTTTTTGGCCTTATCTTTTACTGTAAAAAACCCTATTAATTAGTTACAATTTACAAATGCCCAGTAATTAGGACAGTCCCCTTCTGGTATTACACTTTATAATCAACCACTTTGTATGTGCTTTCAGCTTCCCGCTGCTCTCAGAGCCTTGCTGAGCTGAAATTGTACCTGGCCAGTGTCTGTACTCCCATCTTTTCTCGTTAGTATGTGGAAGATTTTTGAGTGGTAGCATATTTTCGATTTTACATCTCTAGCATCAATCTGGGGTTGCGTTATATGCAGTGTTTTTCTTTGTCTTTTACTCTTCTTTGAAAATCTTAATTCCTCACACAAGCATTTATATTTGATTTGCAAATTGGGCTCTTCTCCAAATTAGTACAAGTGCATTTCCTTTTTAAGGTAATGAACTTATTAAGTACTTTGACTCATTGTAATCTTAGAAACATCCATTAGAAGTTGCTATAGAAGCTTTTACTCTGTTTTTGTATTGAGGCATTTGAAAGAAAGTATATTGACTTTGGGGTATTTTTAAAGACACTAATTTCTAAATATATTTAAGGCTTTTAGACTCTTGGCAATTCACCATGAGGGATTTTATATTTGTTAGCTAACTTAGGAAAATACTGCTTAGACTTAATAAATGTCATGGAGTGGATAGGGAATTAAGTGTGGAGAGGCACTCGGAAGTTTTCGGCTTTTTAAAATACTGTTTAAATATTTTCTTCTTGGCTACCTGTGATTATATTTATAGTGGCCAATGTTTTTACATTCTTAATGCTTATGATTTCTAAATAGTCACAAGCGGAAAATGGCTATCAAGCTGCGCAATGAGTATGGCCCTGTGTTGCACATGCCGACGTTGAAAGAGAATTTTAAGGACAAGGGCCCTCAGAATGCCTCGGATCCCTACGGCCACAAGCAGTACCCTGCCAGTCAAGGTGAGTGTGAAATGGCAGGACTCCCAGGGAACTTCAAAACCAGAAAAGGTCGATTGTGTGCTTCCTGGAAGGACTAGTTAGGGCCATGCCTGTTGACGAGCTGTGCGTGACTGCAGTGGAAGTCCTGATTGCTTCTTGGGAGAAGGGCTCGGGTAACTGATAGATTGTGTTCTTATGGGAAACGAAGTGATGGTATAATGATGGCAGGCATTCTTAGGAGACGGAGAATGTCAAAGTGGGAATTAAAAGAGAAACTCCTAAATTGTAGGGGCACTATGTCATCTGTTTTAACTGTAATTCAGAAAGATTTTACCAGGTTTAGAAATGCTAGATAATCCAGGATTTCACAGGGAAATCACTTGCTTGAGAGAAACACCAAAGTGGGTTGGTTTATGGGTTGCCAGTACTGTGTAGCAAATGGAGGTTTTTTGACATCATTTCAGCAAATCTTCAAGGACCGGTGTGTACATGTCTGTTAAAAGTCAAAACAAAACCCATGTTTTGGCTCAAGTCAAAGAAAGAAAGAAAGAAAGAACCCATTTTCTGAAGCTTGGGTTTAGGTGGTAAAATTTGAAAAACCCAGTTGGCAATATTATTTATTCATTAAAAAAGGCAATACATGTAGTTGTCATTGATCAATTTTTTTCTATCGTTTTTCCCCAAAGGACAAGAAGTCGAATATCTGGTGACAGGTACACATCCTTACCCACCAGGTCCAGGTAAGTAAGTTGTCGGACATTGAAACTGTCTCATTGTCACTTATATGTCCGTTAATTAGCCAATAATATGATTCCCGTTGCCTGTTAAACACAGTCTAAACTCAATAGCTAGGCATCACTTTTTATATGAAAATTAATACTCAATGTCACCTGCATTAATTAGCAGACTTTCATAATAACTGTACTTTTTCAGGCACTGTGTTAGAAATTTATTAAATAAGATTGCCACAGGCTAAGGCAAGCTTATATATTGCAGTTGGATGGACAACTTATAAAAGTGATAGAAGCATTAATACAAAAACAGGACAGAAATCTCTCCTGGTATGTGTATGTAAATTTAGGGAAATTAGTACACAAATGAGGTGCCATTATAACAGGATACAGGACAGACACTTAATATTTGTAGGTTCTGATAATTTTAGAAGACAGGATTTGCTGTATTAAAAGTACAGCCATGTCTGCTTTTTGTTGTAGTCATTTATGTTTGCTCTTGGAAACATTCTGTTAGTATTTGGGGTGCTGCTTAAGTTCGATATCTGAAGATAATATCCCAAGATAATGGAAATTTTAAGTTTAGAGAATTCTAATTTTATTATCTTGCAACATTTTAATACCAAACTCTGATTACATCAGATATGTTAAGTGTTATTCAGCTATGTTTACTATAAAATTTAGAAATTACAAACACCGTGGAAAATTTAATCAAGGTTTTTGTGGTGTAACTTCCTGGAGATGATCACTATTATCATTTTGGTATGTTTTCTTCCAGTATTTCGCTTTAAGTGCCTGTGAATGAAACTGAAGATTGCTTATACTAATAGGAATTGACTTTTTATTATAACAGGGGTTGCTTTGACAGCAGATACTAAGATCCAAAGAATGCCAAGTGAATCAGCTGCACAGTCCTTAGCTGTGGCATTGCCTGCTAACCAGGCCAGGTATGAAATGCACTTCTAATTGTAAGCATTGTGGAAGTATAGTTCACTTTTTATGATTTTACATATCACACGATATTTTCATTGGCCCACGCTTAGAAAAATTTTTATCATATATACTGCAGAACAGGCGACTTAGAGGCATCAGGTACTTAAAACTGTGTGGATTCTCTTCTGCAGGGTGGATGCAAACCGCAGCGCACCTGCTGGAGGTGAATACCGACATCCCGGGGCCGCCGACCGCGCGCAGCCTGCAGGCATGACTGCGGTAGGTGTCTGGCCAGGCAGGCCTGAGTTCTAGCTTTGGATCAGGTTTCCTTATTTCTCTTCATACCAAGTTTTAATTTATTTAAATATTAAATGATGAGCTTTTTTTTGGGAACTGTTCAAGTAAGTAGCCTTAGCTCATTGTTAGTATGTAATAACCTGATGTATAAGTTGCTAATGAATTGACATGCTTTTTAAGATTTAAAATTTTGTAGTTGTGTCCCCGTTTGTACATTGTACATTATGTTTATTTTGATGACAGTAACGTTATAGTGTTGTTTATTATCCATTATTAAAAGCATAAGGACTAGTCTGAAACCTGAAATCCTATATTAGTGGGTGTTAGGTAGGAACATCTTTGAATACTCAATTGGTTTATATAGAGTTGACTGCTATTAGTGTAGTAATGTTCTTGAGGTACCCAACTAGTGTCTTGTAAATGAGCATTTAAAAATGCGTTTATATGACTTATAGCTGTATTGGTAGCTACTAGTGTAACAGTAGTTACAGAAAGAATAACTGAAAGTAGTGTATTATGCTGCTCTTGAAGTAGTGCAAGATTTAATGCCTCAGTTTATTATGAGATGTGAATGGGTATGCAGTTCTGCGTTTCCTCCGTTACCCTCTAGTCTCAGGTCTCTGCCCAGATTTTCTGCTCCTTCAGAGAGATTTACTGTAAGCTTCTTGGGACAGGACCTCTTTGGTCATAAATATTTTTTGAATGAATGGATAGATGTTATCTGCTGATGATGGTTCAGCCAGTGTAACCTTTAAAATAGTGTATGTGTAGTTTGGGATCAAATAAATAGATGTAACTCTCAGTCTCTTTGCGATATTAAATCAGTAATGTTAAAATACAACAGTGAGAAGCATCGACATTAATCCACTTCTGGCCTAACTAAGCAATCAGAGCTAACATGGAACGTTTATTGCTCTCAGCTATGAATTAGGCATTGTTTTTTCCATTTTACAAGTGAGGGACAGAGGTTACATAATTTTTGCCCAAGGTCAATCTGAGTAATTGGCAGAACTGGGTTTTTAACCCATGCACAATGGTGTGGGTCCTTAACCTTAAAATTCTACCTCTGAGTTTACTGCTTCTTAAAGTTATCAAGTAAAATACAGTTTGACTAAAAGTCTTTGACTTTATCTGTAAGGAAGGAAATAGCTGGTCACATGAAACCTTAGTTTTCTGTCCTCACCATAATGCCATCTGTCCTCCTGCTAGGTTGTGGAGGGTGGCAACACCAAGAACTCTACACTGATGGCCAAAAAAGCCCCCACCATGCCGAAACCCCAGTGGCACCCACCATGGAAGCTCTACAGGGTGAGTCAGTTGCACATTTCTTCCCTGCTTCCCCAGGGTGAAGGAGGAAAGGAGTGAATACGAAAACTGGTAAAGTTGCAGTTGGGATGGGGAGGGGCTTAGGAACTGTTTCAAATAAGATCTTGGGAAGGAGTCTTCTTTAAGTAAAAGTTACACCTGCAATGTATTTAAAACTCAGTATAAAATATAGCTAGAAAGCTACTAAGTTGCAGGTCAAAGTAAATTTGGAAATTTGGGGAAATGTTCAGGTTATTTAATAATGAAGCCACAGGTTTTACAGCCTATCTTTTCAGCTATAATAAAATGATTCAAAATATGCTAGATTGAAACTAAAGCATATATAGTTACTAGAAGGAAAAGTAAAGCTACACATAATTAATGCATTCTCTTTCAAATGGTCAAAATACTGGGTATACAGACCTATTAGGTTTCAGAATTGAGTAACTGCTATGAGAGTCGAGATTATTGAAGTTAATCAACTCAGACACTCTACTATTTTTTTTTTTCTTCAGTTTTTTAGTGAGGTTTTCTCATTTACATCCTTTTCAATGTTTTCTCAGCACAGGGTTTCCCTCTGCAGGTGTGTCACCTTGGTTCTCCCCCACCCAGCACCTGTATCTCTCCACCACTGACATTGTATTCTCCCCCTCCTTATTTTGTGCTATTTTTTTTT
>NW_004567119.1:12914260-12931237 GCF_000260355.1 Condylura cristata | reverse complement strand
GCTTTGTAGTACAGCTTGAAGTTTGGGATTGTAATGCCTCCATTTTGATTTTTCTTAGACATGAGGGTTTTGGCTATTCGAGGTTTTTTGTTGTTCATTTTGTGCTATTTTTTAATGGCCACACTATCCCCACCCCTGGCAACCAGCCCCGTTTTCCCTCCTAGAATGTGTGTTTTCCACCACATCTAACTGGAATCGTACAGAATGTACTTTCGAGACTGACTGCAGTAGGCTGCCTGCCTCTGAGGTCCGCCCGGGCTGTGGCAGGCATTCGTGGTGCAGCCTTTTGACCGCGAGCGGTATCCTGTCGCGGTACCACAGTTGGTGTGTCCATTCCCCGCCACGGGAGATAATACTCATCCTGACATCTAATTCTTAAATAATCTTACAAACTTCTTACTTGAAGATAAAGGAGACAGTGCAGAGCCCACTGGCAGCTGTGGTGGAGTCGTGTAAGCTTTACCTTGCGTGTAACCAGTTGGCCATTCTGCACTTGCTTGATTACAGGTGATCAGCGGGCACCTGGGCTGGGTCCGCTGCATCGCTGTGGAGCCGGGAAACCAGTGGTTTGTCACTGGCTCCGCCGACCGGACTATAAAGGTAATGGGGGGCGGGCAGAAGCGCTCCTCGTGCCGGCCGGGTACCTGGAGTGGTCTGTTTGGTTTCCTTGGGTGGGAATTGTTGATGTACAATTTTCCTCTGGTTTCTTGGACCTGAGTATGGAATAAAATGTATTGTCTCCCAGTTAAAAGTTCCCAATAAATAACTGTTCTTAAAGTGATATTTAAACACGTTTTCTCCAAACAGCTTGTGCTGACTCTTATTAATTCCTTCATAATTAGATTTTCCACCCTCTGGTTACAAAGTTAAGGCACGTCATCTGTTGAAAATGAGGAAAATACAGAGACGCAGGAAAGAACTTACACAGCCTTAGCACTGGCAGCTAATTGGAGGAATAGTAACCTTTTGTCCTCTGTTGAAAATAGTTTCTCAGTATGCGTGTCTTTTTTGATTGTTTTTCCCAGCTTTTACTGGGGAGGCCAGATTATTTTGCAGATTTTAAATTTTTCATCGGGTTAGATCTTTCACTGTGCAAAGAGTTAATTTTTAACATCAAGGTTCTAAAATTTTGCCTTGATAGAACCAGAAGAAGGAAAATGAAATATTCTTTGATTGCAGATCTGGGACTTGGCCAGTGGCAAATTGAAGCTGTCCTTAACGGGCCACATCAGCACAGTGCGCGGGGTGATAGTGAGTGCGAGGAGCCCCTACCTGTTCTCTTGCGGCGAAGACAAGCAGGTCAAATGCTGGGACCTTGAATATAACAAGGTAAGTGCATAGCTGGTGGTCTAAAACACTATGAGCCGTAGTTTATCTTTCTGACTCGGAAGTTTAACTTTCCTGCTTCACATTTAGGTCATAAGGCACTATCACGGACACCTCAGTGCAGTGTATGGTCTGGATCTGCACCCAACCATCGATGTTCTGGTAACCTGTAGTCGGGATTCCACCGCACGGGTGAGTGGGAGAGAGCTTGGTGCTTGGATGGAAATGGGTTGCTCTAGGAGACTTTGTCCCCTATCACGGATTATTGGGGGGCAGAACAGGCAGGGTCTCAAGGTGGGAATGGCGTCGGCGAGCAGAGATTCCTAGAAAAGGGGGGGAAAGGGAAAAAGGGAGAGGGTGCAAGTCTTCCTGCTCTGCCTTTAGCAGGTTTATTTTATACACTTCAAGCAGGCAGAGGGATGACATTAACATATGAAATGGGTTGAGATCACAATCACCTTTTTGCTAAGAATAGTCTGGGTTCCTTTGATGGGTAGTTGAGATTATAACATTTTTAAAGTCAATCTATCAAGGTTAAAACAAATACATAGATTCACAACGTTTAAGACTAATATTACTATATTTACCACAGTGAAGATTAACCAAAATAAAGTCCCTTAGACATTATCTATTACTTAAAGGCTTTCATTCTCATGGAGACATCCTAGGGGGTAAAGTAAAGTGAGGGCAGGAAGAGGAAATTTCTTGTAAATCAAATTAAGGTAAGGTTCTTTGAAAAACTCGTTAAAAGGT
Source organism: Condylura cristata (assembly GCF_000260355.1). NCBI lineage: Eukaryota > Metazoa > Chordata > Mammalia > Eulipotyphla > Talpidae > Condylura > Condylura cristata. Next base: position 12,929,158 of record NW_004567119.1, on the reverse strand, counting down.
GTTTTTTTGTTTTTTTTTTTTTAAGATTTATTTATTTGTGCATACAGAACTGGGGAACAGGCCAGAGGCTCAGGGGCGGTGAGAGGCTTCACCAGAGACAGAGTGGGGAACAGAACAGGCAGATCGACGAAGTACACTGCTGAGGGGAGCAGCGGGCGGGCCAGGAGAGGTCTGCCACACCATGTGGTCACCTCCGGGGCAGGCGGGAATCAAACTCATGCGAAGCGGCTTTAGATTCTCAGTGCTGTGCTTTAACCTGCTGCGCCACCAGGGAGGGCCTGTTAAAAGGTTTTAAGTGAGTTTCCTTGAGGTCTAGACAGTAGAAAGCTTAATTAGCTCTAAATAGGAGACATAGGTGAATTTCCTTTCTAAAGACTAAATAGTAGAATCCTGAAAGACTAACCAGAAGACTTTTGTGAATTCCTTTGAAGTATAGCAGGTAGGAAACCTGATTAGCTCTAAAACAGGCAACCTGGATGAATTTCCACATCTAAAGGCCAGACAGTAGGAAGTTTGAGTAATTCTTTAGATGCTGACTAGAAAGGTAAGTGAGATAGTAGAATGATAAGATTTGGGTTCTCCTCCATCCAGCAGTGAGAGAGACTTTGCAGAAACAGCCCTTTTGCTTTTATTGATCAGCCAGTTGTCAAGTCCCTTTTGACTTCAGAGGAATTTCTCACCCTGGTGCAGTACTTGCTTGTCAGGGCCAGGTAGCGCCTCCTGAGGCTGAGGCAATCCAATTGTAAGCTGAAGGTTGCTCAGAATATTTTGATATTACGATTATACAAAAAAGGGAGCTCATAACATAAATTAGCGTGGAAAGTCTGATTTTTCAGAGCATTTCTCCTCCATCTGTACCATGCCTGTCACTAGAGGTTGCATAGCTTGTGTCAGGTTGCATCCTGCAGTATTGGATATTGGAGTCATATGTGGTTTGATAAGAGTTAAAGATAGTTGCCTCGATCCGCCAACACCTGGTCCCTCAGTTTCATGGGTATTTTCTCCATCTTCATCTCCAGAGCTTGGGCCTTGCCAAGTTCATTACGGGGTATCCGCCGCCCGGAAGCACCACAGCCACTCACTGTACGCCACTGCTGTCCGTTAAGTTCCTTGCATGCTCCTGCTGTGGCTGCTGAGGCCACGTCCCCTGAGCTTTCAGCGCTTGCTGGCACTGCTCTTGTCTGCATTCTGCTGCCGGCTTACAGAGCACCTTTCACTTGTGTACTTCACTTATCCTCAGGCACAGCTGTGTAGCAACTTTGGAACCTTGACTTGATCTAGCTCCCTGCCTGAGAAGTGAATCTTCCTCTGCGACACTGTGTCTGTTGTGTTTTACAGATTTGGGATGTGAGAACAAAAGCCAGTGTGCACACACTATCTGGACACACAAATGCAGTTGCTACAGTGAGGTGTCAAGCGGCAGAACCCCAAATTATTACTGGTAGGACTAAATTTAAATGTCTACAAGTATTTCTGTTGGAGTGCAGTGTTCCATATGATTATACATGATTTTCATGTTCTCTGTGACTCTTGATTTGTATTGTTGTTCTCTGAAATTCATTGTGGTATGTGTAGCACATATTGTGCTTTTTATTCTCATACTTTTATCCATCATGTATGTCATAATGTCTTCAACATCTGATTAGAAGATGGTTATATAATTAAACATTGTTTTGTGTTAAAATTATTAGTCTAAGAAATTGAAGTTAGAAGACAGGAAGAATGAGACCAATAATGCTTAAAACTGGTTCAAATTTTTTGCTTAAAATAAAGTTCAAGCAGTGAATCTTTACACTAGGACTGAGAAATAAATCCACCACATGGTATATTTTATAACTTAAAAAATTTTTTCAGTCTCTTTATTAGGGGATATTATTGTGTATTTGTTTTATTTGATATTTGGATTTCTTCTAATTTAATGGACAGTGTGTTGAGTATATTTCTTTAAGAATTAAAGTCAACCTAGAATTTCAGAACTCAAGCATTTTAGCCAAGAGGTGATAGCTTATATTTAGTATACATGTGTGTGGAAGAATGTTTTATATTTTAGTATAGTTAACCTTTGCGTTTCTTTCTTCTGACCTTTGTTTTGTGTATTTTCATCACAGGAAGCCATGACACTACAATACGATTGTGGGATTTGGTAGCTGGAAAAACGAGAGTCACGTTAACAAATCACAAGAAATCAGTCAGGGCTGTGGTCTTACATCCAAGACAGTAGGTGGATTTTCTTAACTAGCTTCTTTTTATCACTGAAATACCAGCCTTTGACCTACTTTGCTAGTCATTTAGCTACTTCACACGTTTCCTTGTGGCTACTGACAAGCCAGCACTTCTGTTTTTCTCTAGTATATTGCTGTGCGTGTGCCTTATCTAACTCAGGGTCAAGGGAAGCTTTCATCACGGTGAACAGTAACAATGTCAGGTGAAACCATTTAAGTAAAGGATGGTTAAAACTACACGTCAGGATAGACTAATACTGGCTAGATTTGATGTTTTGGACTTAAATATTATTAGACACTGAGACAGTTTAATTCTCAAGGAGCAAGTTCATATAAATGGAAGAAAGTAGCGGGAACCGTGGAGTCCCTGGGTGGTGCGTTCTTTCGTGACACGGGTCGCGCTGGTGTGCTTTGGGGGTCCATTCTGCCTTGTCCCCTTTCTCGCCCACTCCTCTCTTCTCTTACTCGCTGTCTTCTCTTTCCTGCCTTTCCCTGTCTTCACTTTCTCCCTTTCTTATCCTTTCTTCCCCTCCCTCCCTCCTTGTTTTTCTCTCCTTCCTGTCTCTTATTCTTCCTGTCTCCAAAATAGTCACATGAATCCTTGCTTGCTCCTATTCAGTTGAGGCATTTGCACATTTATGGCTCTAGCTTGGCGTAGATGTAAGTTCCTCTAGTAGCTTACTGAGGAAGTAAGAGGAGAATGAGATGCAGGGGCTTAGATACACTTAAAACAATTTGAAAATCTGATTTAACTTGAAACAAATGTCTTGACATGTCCATCCACTTCTTGGTTGACAGTTTTTGACTAAAACTACATAGATCAGTGAGTATACATAAAATACAAATATGCTAAGCTTTTTTAAAATTCACTTTATTTAACTTGTTTTTCTTTGTCATTAACACTTTTTAATTTTCTTTCAGTTACACGTTTGCATCTGGTTCTCCAGATAATATAAAACAGTGGAAGTTCCCTGATGGAAGTTTTATTCAGAATCTTTCTGGTCATAATGCTATTATTAACACATTAACAGTGAATTCTGATGGAGTGCTAGTGTCTGGAGGTAAAATAAGATTTTTATGATAATGTGTTTTAGTCTGTCATTTTTTTTTTCTTCAGTAAATGTGTAAACATCTGTAAAATTATAAGTCATCACCCTTAAGTATTATTCAAAGCTTGCCTAGTTATAGAGTGCTCTTGAATGCTTATTTGGATGCTCGTGTGTGTTCATGCCTATTTATAGTGCACCTAGCATAGTTCATCCTCTAGCTGTCTTTGAGTTCCCACATAGTAAGGCTAAGTTAGACTTTGTGCTGGAAATTGCTAAAGTTTGGTTGTGTATTCTGAATTGGATATCATTTTGTACTTATTGAGCTCTGAAATAAATTTAGAATTAAGCACCAGTGAATGTGGACAAAGAGAAGTTCAGATGCCTTTATATCTAATTTTAAAACTATAGTTGTTACCCTGGTGCTTGGCTAATGGCTGGTGCTTAGTAAGTGTTTATCAGGCTGCATTGTTGAAGGGTACACGTCTAACCAGCTCTTTCCCTTTAAGCTGACAATGGCACTATGCATCTTTGGGACTGGAGAACTGGCTACAATTTCCAGAGAGTCCATGCAGCTGTGCAGCCTGGGTCTTTGGATAGCGAATCGGGAATATTCGCTTGTGCTTTTGATCAGTCTGAAAGTCGGTTGCTAACAGCAGAAGCTGATAAAACCATTAAAGTGTACAGAGAGGATGAGACAGCGGTAAGTTCTACATTTCACATCTTACAGCATAATAAATCAGCCATTGGTTGCTATGCAAATTAGTTCTAGAATTGTAAGCTTGTTCTTAGTTTGTGTACATAGCAGTTTTATTGAGATGAACCATAAACTCAACTTGTAGTGAGCCCCTCCTTTTTTATAGATCCCTTAATGTCAGGTTTGTTATGTATTCCTGAAATTGTTACAGAACTGCAGATAATGTATCTTTGTTAGCTCATCATATTTGTTTTGACTTACTTACTTTTCTGCTTTTAGACAGAAGAAACACATCCTGTCAGCTGGAAGCCAGAAATTATCAAGAGAAAGAGATTTTAATGTGGCGTTATCTTCGTGGTGGTTGCATTTTTTTTGGTTTGCTTTTTCTTAGCTTGGCATTGAAGAAGCTATATGGTCATTTTTATGTTCTGGCTAGGAATGTAAAGCGGAAATGTAACGCTGGAATCATTGCTGCTTCTATTTTACAGTGAACTCCCACCTGCATTTTTATTTCTGAAATGAGCAACTTGAGGTCTTAGGAATAAGATGCAGATATCAAGCATATGCAGCTTTGTTGAACGGAATTATTCTAAAGGTAGACTATTTTGTCAATTTTATTAAAGACCCTTTTTTAAAAAAAAAACTTAATGGAATGACTTGCTATATAATAGAATGTGTGAGAAAGTAGTTTGTTTTTTTAATCCTTTAAATAATGTCTGTGACTGGTAATTTGGGATTAAAGGATTTGAAGTCTTAATTTAACTAATGTATGTTTATTCCATAGACACTCTTGGGGTGCATGTTCTTCAGAGTTCTGTAATGGAGTCTGTATGAAGGAAATAGACAAATTCTCGAGAAAGCTGACAAGATGTGTCCTCTGAGACTCCCACCTGAACATGCTATAATGGAGGTGTTCAGGAAGTACGTGGGTAGCGCAGAGGAAAAAGCTCATTTTCCAGGGAGACTTTGCAGTATACGTTGGCATTTGAGCTGAGCCTTGAGAGGGCAGGGGAGAAGGGTATTCTAAGATGAGACAAAGTAAACGAAATCAGACGTGTGGAATTGTGTGGTACAGTCTTGACACAAAGAACTGTCCATGCAGATGTATGCTGAGTGGCTGGTTGGTCGGGGGAGCTTGTGAGTTTGGTTTTATTCCACAAGCTGTAGGATATCAATATAGGGCTATTGAAACTTGGAAATAAAATAAAATGGATGTATTCGAAGGTGTAGCAAGCACTGTAATCTTTTTGTGAGGACATAAAAAGTAGTGTCCTCTAAGTGTTAGGTGTCTGCACTTCCTTCTGGTAAAACACAAGTTCAGAGCCCTGGGTCCTGATTGCCCCCAGGGTCCTGATTGCTTCTCAGTCAAGTGGTGTCAGACTTCACTTGCTGTAATTAGAAAACAGTTAAGGATCCATTCCAAACAAAAAAATTGCACTTTGAATAGCATTTCCAAATTATATATACTCCGTCTTGCATGCTGTGGGTGAGAATATAATGGTTACAAATCGTAGGATAGTAATTTCAAATTATGGTGAGAATACTTGATCTCGGCTAACTCTTCTTAGATAGGATGTTGCCAGGCTGATGCCGGCTAGAATATCTGACAAGTGTATGCAGCAAGCTCATTGTACCTATGTTCTGTACTGAGTAAAACCAGCCCAGATTTCCTGTCAATAAGTAGATGATTTAATAGATTGTGGTACCTTCCTGTGATTTATTTCTATCCACTAAGCGTGAGAAATGTCTTTGAACTAATGAGCAAATTTTAATGTAAAGCTGTGCGAGCATTTTTTTTAATATAACCTGCTTTTAGAAATAATGGAGAAGCCACATTACTGTTATTGGCTTTGTAAGGGAGTGGATTTATGGAAGTAATTTCGTGATTGCCATTACATATTTCTAAAATGTTTGAATTTTCTTATATAAGCATGTATTTTATAAGCCTAAATTAAAAAGAAAACCCATACACATCCCCCAAGAGATTCTCATATACCCTGTAACTAAAGAGAAATCATAGAGGCAACGTACTCTCAGGCCAAGAAGAAACCACTCTTGCAAGGAAAGATAAAAGTTTACCTCTATTAACCTGGCTAGCGAAGCATCAGTTACTGTGTTTGTTAGGCACAAATACCAAATTCTGAACATTTTTTGAAGTCCATTTCCTTGCCCCATGCTGTCCTATATTAAAGTATCCTTAATCCTGTTGCCACCCAGTTCCTTTGTAAATAAGTTGGCAATGCAAATTACATTTCATTGCAATTTGATGTGTCCAACTTTTTCTCATGTTTGTATGTATGTGTGCACATAGAGTTAGATTTATTGGAAACATAGTTAGGCAGAAGGTTAATGACTAAATATTTGTCTCCTCAGAACTCACATATGGAAATCCTAAGGAAGTGGTATTAAGATATGGGGTGATTGGGTCATGAGGGTAGAGCTGCAAGCTGTTAGTATCTTTATGGATGAGACTGAAGAGAGGTCTCTGGGGAGGATGCAGGGAGAGTATCCGAACCAGAAGCAGGTTCTCACCAGACATTATCTTTTTTGGCCTTGCCCAGTAGCCCAAACTGAAGTCCATGTTTGCTGTTTATGTTACTGTGGCCAAGTTGGGTGAGGCAGTGTTTTCTATATAAGTGGCATTTCACTGTATGAACTGAGATATACTGTGAAAAACTCAACCATAGGCTCTGGGCGCTTGCCTCTGACCTGGGTGAACATGTTAATTCATTGTACTTAATGATGCTGTTCTACAGTGTGAGAATATTGTTAGCTTAAATATTTTACTACTTGCAGAAGTCATGTAATTTTTCCTTCTTAAATTTGTTAACTACAAACCATGTTGAGATCAATTCCCTTGATTCTAGTGCATGTATGAGTATTTCTGTAAGATAATAGTATGATTTCTGGATCAACAGAGGTAGAACCCCACCCATTTTCATGTGCACAACCAAATTACTTTGAAATCTTCAACAATTTACACTGCTTTTCTATCTTAATGCCTTTGAATCCAGTTATTTCTGCTCTAAAAAGTTAAGTCACAACAACATAAAAATTACACTTAGCTGCTGAAAGGAGATATGTGGGACACTCTTAGCTAACAGGAGAATCTACTGGAAAAATCTAAGTATATAATAGTTTGAGGACACTTGAGACATTTTAGGGGAAAGGAAAATTTATTTTGGGGTTTTCTTCAAATTTATTTTGACTGGTAATATTTTTGGCCTGTCATGCATGATGGGATGTGGGATAGGGAAACGATAATAGCTTTTTACTGGATTAAACTTAAAAAGTTACTGAGATGTGTAATGCACAGTGCACAATTCAGAGGATTTTATTTTATTCACAGAAGTGGGCAATCATCACACAGTCACTTTTAGAACATTTTTATCACCCCCAAAGGAACCCTGTATTATTGATAATTGGCAATCTTTCCCCCAGACCCCTTCAATTCAGCCCTAAGCAACCACTAGTCGTCACTCTGATTTTGATGTGCCTGTTCCAAACATTTCGCATCAACAATCGTGTGTGGTCTTTCGTGACTGGCTTCTTTCAGCATAGTGTCTTCAGTGTTCGTATACATCAGTGTAGCCGCAGTCCATTCCTTTTTAGAGCTGAATACTAGTCCACCGGATAGACATACACTTTTCCATCAGTTAATGGACATTTCTGTAAATAAATTTTTTTCACTCAGAAATCATGATAAATATTTTTCAAGGAAAGACCATGAGTTATTTTAGGAGCTTTAATTTATTGGGCAAATTGAATTGTCATTTAGAAGACATGTGAGCCATCCCCACATTTCTGTTACAGAATAGACTCCTGACCAGCAGTGGTTTGCCTAGCAAGTGAGACATTAAGCAACAGAATACTAAAATTAATATGTGGGTAAATGCTGGAAGTTGCATAAGAAGGAAACTAGAGGATATTCATATTTAAGCCCTCTTAGTGTTTTGTTGCAGGGGATGATGATGTCTGTATAAGCACATATGGATGAACTTTGCCTTTTTTAAAAGAAATTATTTGAATGTGACGTTTAATAACAGTAATGATAGGAAAAGCAAGCACTTACAGAACACTTCTATAAGCCGGGCATTATTCCAAGTGATTTTATACATTTGGTCTCAAAATGCTTAAAACCCGAGTCAGCAACACAATTTGCACAACCCAGTGCCAAACGAAAGTGCAGGGCCTGCTGCTGAAAAATCAAGGGGAAAAGTGTCATTAATAATAGGTGTGAAGACATAGAGCTTTTTCTCCTTATGCTTTTTTTAAATTTACAACTTAATGTTGCTCTAGTAAAAATTTTACTAACAAATTGCAGCTTTCATCTTTACATTCTACAATGACTTTTTAAATGCGAGTATAAAAACATTTAACTCACATGAAAATAATCGCCGAAAATAGAATTTGCATTTCATAACTCACGTGCATACATTACAGAACAATGGGCAAAATGAATTCATTTTCCCCTTCTTTATATATGCGCATTCTTAACAACATTAGATTCTGACTTGTTTATGATAAAGGCAGGTCTGAAAAGGGAAAGGGTTGATCTTTCCTTTTCCTCTACATTATCATTTTCAGCATTCGAGCTTGGCTATAGGAGAAGCTACATGAATAAGGATAGATACGACAGGATTCCTGGACCATCTGTGTTTGTTAGAAGGACATCGTCTTTATTTGTGTGTGGAACAGGTTCGGTTTTGAATGACAATTTCTGTGTCTTTATCACGCCTCAGCAAATGGAATTCACCAGCACCCTCTCGAAATGAAGGAATAGAAAAGGCTTTTTTTTTTTTTTTTCTGGTCCCTACTTTAGGAGGTCCTGCCAGAAGTAATATCCAGCAGCATCAAATTAACTTAAATTTCAACATATAGATGTGAGGTAGGGTTTTACTATTGAATTATCAGAGCAAACATACTTGCAGCCTCATTAATATTTGCATCAAGTTTGACAGAAAATACCTTTTAGGAAAAGTATTGACATGGTGTAAACCGAAAAATGCTTCCCCTTGAAGATTTGGGCTGCAAGGTAAACAGATAAATTAGTGGTGCAAATGAATGTATGAAAAAACAGTAGGGAAGATGACACATCTGTATTCTAGAATTCTCTATCACACTGTCCTTCCCAATGACATGGAGGCTGTTTTAGCAGAGAAATGACTTGGCCATCTTGGAAAGCACCAAATCCATTGTATAGCAACAACTTTAGGTAAACTTACCGTTGCTTTGTTGAATCTCTAACATTTCATTATTGCACAATTAGAATTTCTTAATACAGCTCATCAACAAATATTTTTTGACAGCTTCGTTAATTTCATGCCTGATGCCACTGGGGCTGTCACAGCCATAAGAATTCTTAAGTCTATTTTCTCACAAGACCAATGACCCTTTAAAAGCACATCTTAAATTGGATGTCTGCCTGCCGTTTAATGGCACATGAAGCTTTTTCTCTCAACTCTGCCCATATTTTTCCAGATCAACTTGTAGAAATGTCAAATGTTGCGCAAATTTTTCTTTGATACGTATAAACTTGTGCTCTGTGTGCTTTGTTGCCAGATGTGAACTGTCTTTCATTTTAGGAACTATAGAAACATTTGTGTACGCCCTGGAGCTCAAGTTCTGGAAGGAGAGCACAGATGGTCCCGCACAGTGAGATAAAGCAGGCTCTTGAGTCAAGTCTATTTTGAAAAAGTACAGTGTATTAGCACTAGGTGACCTAATTATGGTAAATGAGTCAAATAGAAACATTGATACTTAAGATCCACACATCATAGTTTAATCTGGTAGAAATTCAAGTTCACTGAATTTCTCTGCCTATTAATGAAGGAAATAAAATAAGCTTTTACCTGATTTTTTTTGAGTGTCCATTCAGGTGAGAGCTCATCAAGGTTCCTGGCAGGGAGATGGGGAAGAATCCATCTTTTGCTGAATGACTAAATGGTCAGAGCTCAGCAGTGCTTGCTAGAGGAAGTTGTCACCTTTGTCCCAAGGAGGGTGGAGGAGGAAGATGAACTCTCAGGAATTGGCCCCCAGGTATTGACTCAGCTTCCTGCTGCTTCCTGCTGCTGGGGGCCAGAGCTGGCATTTGGCTGACTTTTTTTCTTGAAAAGATTTCATTTGCTCAGCTCTTTGCCCTCAGGGTTTTTTCCTTTGAATCTTACAATCTTAGGTCAGGAACCAAAAATAATACCACAAGTTTCTTTCTCCTTAAGTGCTTCCTCTAAGCACCTAAATTCTCGTCTAGCTTGTGGTGGATGAATTGAAAGTTGAGGAAGAAGGGGCGAGAAAAGCACAAGGAATAGTGAAGATAGTGTCTCACTACAAGTACCTGCTACCAGGGTGCCTTCTAATGCCACAGTAATATAAAAAATCAGGGCATTTTCTGTTTATTTCTAAAATCTTAACAGAAAAATATCCATCAAACCCTCCAAGGAATATGAAGATGCCTATTTTTAAGAAAAATAATTCTCAAAAGGAGAATTTTTGAATATAGTAGCTGTTGCCAAAAAGGAAGGTTGATAGCAACATTTATAGATTGTTTATGTATGAAAACTAACTTTAAATAGAAAACCTGGCCCGCCTACTGCCCTTTCAGAAGCTATTTGCAATCACATTGCTTCTAATATCTTTGATGGATTAGAAATAAATGAAAAGATAATTTTCTAGAAAGAATTACTTGCAGGCTTTCATGTGCCTCTAACAGGCCTGAGTGTGGAGATAGATTACATGATCCTGTTACGTGGGAATGGTGGGAGAACGAAATGTGAATTTGTTCATGATGAGGTGGTATAAAGACCATAAGAGCAAGAGGGAAGCAGGATGGAGGAAAAGAAATCTCAAGCACTTGCATGACTGGGAGATAGGGTGAGGAAAAAGAAACTAGTTCAGATGCCTCTCGGACCGATGAGGGAGTCAGTCCACTGGGGGTAGAGCGCTGTTCCTAGTTGATGCGCCTGGTGTTTGGCAAATTTGATAATCACCTGTTAGCACCAGACAGTCAAAGATTCTAGTAGAACTGGCTGCAGGCAGCTCTAGGTATGAATAAAGTAACTCTGTTCTTTTTTTTTTCCCCCCGCGTCTTGGTTTTGTTGGGTTAGTTGCTATCTTATTTTAATAAGCTATTAGATCTTCATATCATTGACTTCTCATTCAGCAATGATTGATTAACATAACCCTTCCTTCTAGGGTAGATGCAGATTTTTCCTCTGCTTTTATTTCTTTTAGTTGTCTCAGTTGGAAAACATCTAGAACTATATGAAAAATGTACATACATAACTAGTTATTTTAAATTATTGCCTAATTTTGAAAGTTCATTTAGGAAAAACTGAAGTATTACTACAGAGTAGCAGCTATTATTAGCCTTGTCTATAGGTATTATAGTGAGGGCAAAACAAGTTGGACTGGCCATCAAACATGTCATAGATTTAGCTTGAAATGTGACTATAAGATTGGTTTTGCTAACTTCATCAAATTACACCAGAATAAATAGAACTTTCTTATCATCAGTTCATTCTAGCTAGCAAAAATATTTACATTATCAAGTATAGGAACGGGAGTTTGATGGCTAAAAGTCTGTATCAATAGAAAAAGTCTTCAGGGATGTGACCATAATTGCAACTTCATGTTGAACTATATAAACTTAACCTTTGACACATACATTGTAATTTAGTTAGTAAATCCTTTCACTTGCCTTCCTCTGTTCAGAATGCAGAGGCTTTTCACTTTTAGCTGTAAATTGTTCATCACCAAGACTTAAATCAATTTTTGATACAATACAATAGATTTATTGATAAATATGTAGAAAAGATAGTGGATGCTTCAGTGTAACCTTAAATTTAACAAGAATTAGGATTAGAAACTGTGAGATATCCCTTTAAGGATCTCTGTTAACTACCTTTGAAACTTGCATTTGACAGGGCAATAAAAAATGTGTTCTGGATTAGCTGATGGATCACAGGTAGCTGATTTTAATTCTCCAAGCTCCATCCTTGTTCATGGTGGCATATAAAAAAGGAAGGTTTTAATGAAAATAAAAATACTACCTGCCACTGCTTCCCTACTGATGCCTTTAAAAGCAAAAGGGTGGAATCATTAGGGGGAAAGGATGTCCTGAACAAACTCGACAGATCCAGGTTTTGTGGACTCCACCCCCGCTCCAGACACCAGCACTGCAAATCCCAGCAACACCACAGGGAGGATTGCTGGGATCCGAGGGTGGAGTTAAGTAGCCATTTGGGGTCTTTGGATATAAAACTGAACATGTTGGGCTGAGGGTCACTCTCTCTTGGCCTCCTGACTGGTGGCTGGTTACTTGACTCTTCATTTGCTTTCAGTGTGCTATTTGGGTCAGTGGAACTGGTACGGTGCTTTAGTTAACTTGTCCCTCTCTCTTTCTCTCTCTCTCTCTCCCTGGGTTGTTCCTTTCCTTTTTCCCTTGTAAAGAAACCCATTATTGACCTTTCTGTGTGTGTCTGCAGTGCAGGTGAATCTTAAGCGCATGGGTGAGGACCCACAGACAGGAAGCCCAGTTCATGTTGGGTTGCCCTGTAGTAATCCCCATGCTTAGCCCTCAGGTGAGAGACACTGCAGACAAAAGTTTTGTTAGGAGAAGCGATTTATGATTTTCTCTAGTTCCCACCTGTTGTAGTTCTCCATTCCCCCAGTCTGGGGGAAGCTTGAGGAGCAGAGCTTGGGTTCCTAGGAATTCTCCTATTGTGATGGGTGGAGACCCTTCTTCAGAGCCCTGGCTGTGGGCTGCGTGCACTTGGAGAGCTCCACTCCACCGCCTCCTGCCCAGCTCTGCAGAATTCTCATTTCACCTGTCCTTCTGTTAAGTTCAAGGAAAGGGGTATCCCTGAACCCCCAAACCTGCCTACTCTAAATAGGTTCTGCCATTCCACCATCTCAAGACAAAACATATAAGACCTTTAATGGGAAGGAACTTTAATACAATTAGTGTGCAATACAGAAAAGACAAAGAATATGGTTTCTAAATCAGATCCTCAAAGTTACCCATCCCCTCTCCACCCAAAAGGGATTAGCCCAAAGCAAGGCCTGAAGCATAAGTGTAAAGCACCTTCCGCAGGGAGAGTCAGAGAAAAGGGTCAGAAATGCCAGGCAATTCCAGGACAAAAGGAACAGAATCAAAACCAAGATAAACATTGCCATAGTTAACCTCCCTACGGTCTCTCACCCGCAGCTGCTTCAACTAGTGCAGGACCAAGAAACAAGAGCTGTTGCTTCACATATCTCTGCTCCATGTGCCTCCTCCAGGTCTCCTTCTGGCCTCCATCCTGCTTCCTTCCTCCTCAGTCTCCTCTCCAAATTCTTCTCCCTGCTCAGATCCACCCTCTTTTGGAGCAGGGAACCTGGAACCTCCCCTTTTGCTGGGAAACCCCCACCCCCACCCATTACACTTCTGTCAAAGACCTGGCCGTGATGGAAATCTAGTTTCCCCCAGAGCATTCTTCTGATTTGGTCATATGAGCCAAATCAGGAATAAACCAGAAATAAAATGTTATTTCTGATATCTCATAATAAAACATGCACACTATATTATTAAAGGTAGAAAAACATAGATAGGTGAAAATGCCCGAGTGAAAGACTGACATGGACTTTACATTTTAAAAGTCCACAGCCTAACTTTGTATAATAAGAATATACAGAGATTTCGTGAAGTGTTTTTACATTTCCAACACTCCAATGAGGCCGCTTTTCTTTAAAGTTTCATTCCTCTTCGTTTCCTGAAACTTTTCTTTATTCTCAGTGCCCTTGACCTTCCCAGGACTTTGCAGATAACCCTCCTTTAACTCTCCTTTTGCCTTCCAAATCTGGTTTTCATTCTTGTAGTCCTTAAACTGCTCTTATTTAAGTAACATTTTTTAAAAAGGATCTTCCATTTTAATGTCATCTTAAATCAAGTAACACATTTTAAGTGTGTTGGTTGGTTTCGTTTTTCTATGATGGATAAATTTAATATGTTTGAAAAATAAGTAAGTTGGGGGAATCAGTGCTTGTCACTTCTAGTTCTTGGAAATTGAAATCAATTTCAACTGGTGACACCTAATACCATTTGTAGTTTATAAAGCCTTGAAAGCATGCTAGACTTGGTTTAGCTTATGTGGATAAGGATCACACTGTCAAGGAAATGTGTTCAAGATTTTGTTCCCCTTGGGATATTTCAGACAGTGTTATACTTTTATTTTTGTATTTGAGATCTCTTGTTCTTGAAATCCTACACTTTCTAAAGGCTGTCAATTGTTTTTAATTTCTTTAAGCTGTGATAAAATATATATATATATATAAAACATTAAAATGGTCATTTTAATCATTTTTAGTGTATACATAAATATATTAAGTACATTCACATCTTTGTGCAATTTCCAGAACTCTTTTCTGCTTGCAAAACTGGAACATTTATGCCCATTAAACAATGGTGATTATTTATTCCCAGCTCCTGGAAAACCCTATTCTCCTTACAATTTGATACCTCTAGAAACTTCATATAAATGGAATCATGCACTATTTGTCTTTTTTTTTTTTTTTTACTAGTTATCTCACTGAGTATAATGTCCTCACAACCCTTCATGTGATAGCCTTTAGCAAACTTCCTTTGTTAAGGTTCAGTAGTATTCCCTTGTATTGTCAGAAACAGCAACATTGAAACCATCAGATCAATAAATAATATTTAGCACAAATTTAGGATAGAAAAGAACAGTTTATAAAGTGGGAGCTCTCAAATGAACAGTGAAGAGACTCAGGTACATTGCTAAGATAGTTCACAGCTAAGAATGCAGAGGCTGTAGGAACACGTAGCAACGCTTAGCTAGAACATCGGAATTTTCCTAGTGATAGGGGGTTGGTTAAAAATCATTACCTCGGGCCCTCCCTGGTGGCGCAGCGGGTTAAAGCACAGCACTGAGAATCT
>NW_004567119.1:12883177-12912850 GCF_000260355.1 Condylura cristata | reverse complement strand
GCTGCGCCACCAGGGAGGGCCAATTCCCTTAATCTTTTATCAGACATGGGATTTACAAATATTTTCTCCCTTCCCAGTGGTTTCCTTTTCATTCTGTTGACTGTGTCCTTTGATAAAGAGAAAGTTCAAATTTTATTATAGTCTAACTTACTTATTTTTACTTTTGTTGCCTGTGCATTTTGTACCCTACCCAAGAAATCATCACTAAATAAAATGTCATGAGTGTTTCTCTTGTTTTCTTCTAAGAGTTTTATAGTTTTAGTTCTTATGTGTAAGTGTCTAAGCCATTTAGAGTTAGGTTTGTAGATGATGTAAGGTAGGGCTAAATCTGTAGCCAGTGGAGATTCAGTTCTAATGCATTTGTTGGAAAGACTATACTTTCCCCTTAATCATCTTGACAACTTTGTTGAAAATCACTTGACCATCTATGTGAGTGCTTCATTTTGGTCCCTCTATTCTATTCCATGGTTATATATCTTTATGATAGTACCACATGGCTTTGATTCCTGTAGCTTTGTGGGAAGCTTTGAAATTATGAAGTGCTCACACTCCAATTCTGTTCTTTTTCAAGGCTGTTTGGCTACTCAGAGGTCCCATTAGAATCCATGTGAAGCCTATGAATTTTTTTCTATTTCTGTGAAAATGCCATTAGGGTTTTCTTAAGGATTGCATTAAATCTTTGGCTCAATTTCACTAATATTCACATTAATTTTCCCTTTTGGTGACACAAGGTTAAACTTGATTTCAGAATTGTTATCCACAGTTTAAAAGGCTACAAGAACTACTAGGTTTCATAAACTTCCAGAGATATGAATACCAAAGAACTTTCATGTGTGACCTTGGGTCAGGCACTCAGGTCCCTTGTTGCCTGTTTAGAGTGGTTGCAGCCGGGCTCCTCACCATGGAGCTGGGCATATATAGATGTTCCTACAGAAATCCTTACGCATTTTTACTAGTGAGTGGAGAGATTTATTTTTTATCATTTTAATCTTTTTTTGAATGTACTATTTTATAGCATTCACATAGCTTTGTGACAGCCACCATCTCTAACACCTCTCACCTCTCCAGTCTGTAAGTCTGTAAACAAGTCTCCAGTCTCTCCTCTTCCCAGCCCATGGCGACATTCTGTCTCGGTGAGTTTGACTACCCTAAGTTCCCTAAGTATAAGCCAAATAATTGATCAGAATTTAAAAGTGAAATACTTGAAACATCTGTGCTGCTTTTCGTTCTAGAAAAAGCAAATAGTTTTTATGATGACACTTGGCACACAAGAGGGCCATTGTAAATGTAAACTCCTCCCAGGCTTCTTTCGGCAGACCTTTACCCATGGATTTTGTATTGTCTATTTGACCTGTAATTTTTAGTCCTTCTTTTCAGGACTGAGAATCTGAACCTCTCTGACATGCCTACTTTCAAAGGAAATCACTTGAAAGAGTTGTTTTATTTTTTTTTTTATTGTTTTTTTTTTTGATCCTTATTAAGGGACATTCACCCACCTGCTTTGCTCACTTACACACATCGTGATTTCAAAGTCATCTTGAAATAATGGAAACCCTGCTCAACCTTTAAAGGAAAGAGCTTTCTTTAATGGCTTTTGAGGGGTATCCTAGCAACCACTCCATAGTGAAATTTATCATTTCTCAGAGAGAATTTTCAGTGAATCTATGAAAGAGACACTTCAATTTCAGCTTCTTAATCAAGTTTCCTACCGGGTCCAAGATATCTTAGATAGCATCACTTCTGAGTCTTCATTGAATGCTCATTAAACACATATTTGATGTTAATTCTGCTAAGGCAGAGTGTTCCTTCAGTGGCTCTGGATTCTGCCAGGCCATATAGATAAACAGATGAAAGACGATAGATAAGTAGGTAGGCAGATAGACAGACAGACAGGCAGACAGACATAGGCATATAGAGGGATATGTTGTATAAGTAGCCAAAATCTTACTGTGAAAATAGAACATATTTTTATACTTTTTCTTTGTATTTCCATACATATACACAAAAAACACAAGTTAAAAACAAAAACTAAAACTTTGGAACCTCCCTGGTGGAGCTCATGCATAGTGCATGTCAGCACTATGAAACTATCTGCAGCCACTGCAGACAGAGTTCTATCCCCAGCCAGGGGGTGACCCTCATGGCACAGCAGACCTCTCCCGGCTCTCCCACTGCTCCGCTAAGCAGTGCACTTCAGTCAGTCCACCTGTTCTGCTCCCCCTCTGTCTCTGGTGAATCCTCTCACCTCACGCGCCTCTGGCCTGCACCCCAGTTTTTGTATGCATAAATAAATAAATCTTTTTTCAAATAATATAATAGTTTATTTTTACATCATTTTGTGCCTTTTCCCATCTTAGTTATAATCCCCGTGGGATAAATAAATAAATCTTAAAAATAAATCTTAATCTTAAGGAAATAATGACAAACACTGAAGTTTGGGAAACACTTTCATATTTACTAATTTTGCTGTGAAAGGAAGATTTATTCAGTTGTGTTTTCAGCTATTAGAGGCTTCCAAATTGACAATTTGAAAAATCCTGAATGGAACTAAAAACAGAAATTTCTCGCAGGTTTGTGGGTAGGTCAAGCATGAAAGAGCCAAGCTGAACACACACTCCGCAAGCAGGCTTCAGAATTGAACAAGCTATTAAAATTCAGTGGCATTCACAACGCAGCTCTGGATAACCAGGGAATAATGCCTGTGTGGAAATATATGTGTGAGCAAGACTTACTGTCAGTCTTTTTACTATCTTGAAAAGCAAAATGAAATTGTTATGTGCATTGGTCCATGGGGATTCAGAGTTCATGCATTGTTGACGAGATAGTCATTTGGTCTTGCCTAGGGACCTGTGTGGACCTGTGTACAAAGACATACATGTATGCAAGCAGGAAGCATTTTAATTAGCACTATGATAATTTAGTTATAAGGAGAGAATTTCCACTAGCAGGCTTACTAATAATGCTTCTTTAATGCATTCCAGTGAGTTAAGCATTTAGAAGACAGTATTTATAAAGATAGCTCACTTCTGACAAAATGCCCATTAACAGAGTTGGAATTTATAGAAAATACTTTTTCTTTTAAAATATTTAAATCTTCAGCAGAAGTTTCGTGATTTCATCATACCAAGTAGTCCTTGTGGAATTCTGGTTTAAGCATTATCTGAATTACTTAAAATTTTACTCGAGTTATTGTACATCCTTTTTGTTTATTTTTTCATCCATTTTTAATTCGTTAGTTTTCAAAATGATTGCTACTTAAACTTTTGATGTTCAGCACACTGAATTCCACTTTATTGGTTTTCCTTTATCTTTGGGGTCCCGGGGGACTAGGGTTATCTTTACTTAGGGGTATAGTGCTGATGGCAACAAGGAAATCTGGGCACCAACCACCAGCAGCAGAATAAGCCCACACCGTGGGGGTGGCAGATACCACCATCTCTTTCTCTGTAGGGTCCTCGTTCTTGGTTTCTTTTCATCTCCAACTCTAGGTGTAGATTCTCACATAATCTCAGTCGGGGCATTTTAAGAATCCCATGGCTAAGAAGGGTTTTCAAGCCAAAAATTACATTTGTTCAAACAGCATACTTGGATTCCTGTCACGGTAGGCAGCTCTGGCTCATCTTCCTCAGAATAGCATCTCTGTACTGAAAAGCTATTGTATGCTGATTATAAAGTCCATACCCTTGTTTGTTTGTTTTTAAAGATTAATTTATTTCTGCATTCAAGAACTGGGGTGTAGGCCAAAGGTTCAGGGGATGAAAGGATTCACCAGAGGCAGAGTGGGGAGCAGAACAAATGGATCGACTGAAATACACTGCTGAGGGGAGCAGCGGGCAGGACCGGAGAGGTCTGCTGAGCCTTTTGGGTCAGGTCCCTGGCTGGGGATCAAACTCAGGCAGAAGATGGTGGCGACTTTAAGTCCTGCACCACCAGGGAGGCCCCCATCATACCCTTTTCGTAGATTGATGACTTGGAACTCAAGAAGCATTTCTCCAAAAAGCATCACCATCCTTGTATCAAAGTTCCTCTGTCAGTCAGCAAAAGCTCAAAGAGCCAGGAGCAGATGAACAACTATTTCAAGGACCCTCCCCTCCTTTCTTTTATTAATTAAAACAAAAAGTCCTGGCACAAACACTGACTTCCTTTCTGCGTACATTTGCAACAACCTCAAGGAATTCGGCTCTTATACAAGTTAGTTTAAGCCATTGTATGTATTTCTTGAGTTAAAAGAGGTGATTAAGGGGAGAAAGAGCAGTGATAAAAACCAAGCAGGTTGTAAACTTGAACTTCAGTGACCTCTCTTGGGATTAATAGGAATAGAGTGGGAAGCAAGGAAGTCCAGAGGAAGCTGAGGCAGAGACTGCCTTCTCAGAAACACGATGGTCACTCCTGATGGGAGAACAGACCCAGGTCAGTGCCTCTTAGTATGCATTTTGCTCTTCATAAACAAACAAAAGTATGGACCTCTCCTGAATGGCCTAGGTGGGAGATCCTTGTGGGAACCCAGAGAACAAGGGATGTCAGGTGGACATCATTACTAGTGGGTGGACCTCAATCTCCATGGCCTCCGGCTAGTTTTTCCTTAACGTTTTCAGTTTCTCAGACTCCTCTACTGCCAAGGGGGCACCCAGCCACTGCACTAGAGCATTGAATATTGAAAGCAATGAAAAATAGTATAGCGATGTCGCAATACCCTTCATTAAAAGAAAAGAATTAAAGTGCATTAAAAACAAACCCGTGTTGTGTTGACTGCACTGCTTAAGGAAAGGCAGGTCTAATTAGAGGAGGATGAAGAGATTCAGAAGGGTCTTGTGGCTACTTTCAAGGGCTTTAACAGTTGGTGGCATTGATTGCTTTTGAACTTACTTCTTTTCACAGTTTCTACATAAGTCTGGACCAGTGCCCTTTCTGTCCCCCCAAGCTTTTAGTTTGGCTCACAGATGTAACAAAAATGTAATAAGAAATGGAACAAAAGACAGAGTCTTGAGATAAAGGGGCAGGAAGTGGGAAAAGGAAGAAAAAGAGGATCAAAGAGGATACAGAGGGCACGATTTCTCCTCAGAGCAGAGCAGAGAAGAAAAGGGAGAGAGAGAGAGAGATGGAAATGGAAATGTACGAAGTGGGAATTGTGTGGCCCCGAGGGGCCAGTGTTGGCTTTGTCTTCACAGTTTTTAAGAGAGGACCTAGGTGGTGCTTTCAACCTGGCGGTCGGTACATGGTTTTAGTCAGAGACACTTGAATCAGCATGGGTTAAGTCCCTCCTTTTTCTTTCTTTTTAATTGTTTTTATTGCAGCAGCTGTTTACAACGCTGTACAGACAGTTCTCCAAAGAAGACATACAGATGACCAATAGACACATGAAAAACTTTCTTGTTTATTGTCAGGGAAATGCAAAGTAAAGTCACAATGAGAAATACTACCTCACACCTGTGAGTGGCTCACCTCAAAGGGACTTGAAACTCGGTGCTAGGGAGGGTGTGGAGGAAGGGGACCCTTGGTGGGAGGCCAGACCTGTCTTGGTGGGAGGCCAGACCTGTCTGGCCCCTGTGGCAAAACATGGAGACCTTCAGGCGTAATACTTCATAGATTCAACCCTGGGAGCTTTGAAAGCTGCAGATGTGACTCGCCTCAGTGAAAGACTCTGATTGAGCTGGGAGACACCTATGTTCTGGAAAGTTCACCAGGTAGATCTCATGTACAATCAGGGGTGAGAACCTGGCATAGGTTTGGAGAGACTGGGACATGTGCCACTGTGAACCTGTATTTGTGGGGTGCTGCTGGGGAAGCAGTATGACCCTTAAGAGTGAGGGGGACTATTTCCAGGACTTGCTTTGTCCTCGTTTCTGGAGGGAAGAAGATGTCCAGGATGCTCTCCAGTGCTGACGTTGTCTAAAAGCTTTGAGCTTCTCCAAAGCCATTGCTAATCTGGAAAAATCTGGCACCCAGCATAATTTAGCAAATTGTTACTTTCAACTATATTATTCTTTGGAAAATAAATATGCCTATTCCCCTTGTAGGGAACTCTCCTGCTGCACAGATAGAAAAAGATGGAAAGGAATTTCCTTAGCTTCCAACTGTCAATTAAAAGTTTTGAATTCTTCAAACAATGTAGGATTCTGTGATTGATCAATTTTTAAAAATTCTGAAACTGGGCCCTCCCTGGTGGCGCAGCGGGTTAAAGCGCTGCACTGAGAAGCTGAAGCCACTTCCGTATGAGTTCGATCCCCGCCTGCCCCGGAGGAGATCCACATGGCCTGGCAGACCTCTCCTGACCCGCCCGCTGCTCCCCTCAGCAGTGTACTGCATTGATCTGCCTGTCCTGCTCCCCACTCTGTCTCTGGTGAATCCTCTCACCCTCTGCATCTCTGGCCTGTACCCCAGATCTGTGTAAATGAATAAATAAATCTTTAAAAAAAAAAAAAATTCTGAAACTGGATTTTTAAAGTAGGGACCAAGAAACTTGAAAGTAAGCATGCTTACCAGCTAGGTAGTTATTATTATTGTTGTTGTTTTATTATCATTACATCTGCTATTCTTGATTGAGCACCTGTTGTGTGCCAGCTAGTGGGTTAGGTGACTTACGTAGGAAATCTCATTTCATTCACACAACACTCTTTATGGAGTTCATAGGGTGACTGTGATGACAAAAGTCAGTCTGAACACTGAGGAGAGTTTTGTTCACATTTCTTGAGTAATCACTGTGGTATAAGGGGACCATTGTCTGAAAGCTGGAAACCTAGCGAACCATCCAATTCCCTGTGTGGAGAAATTTCCATTTCTTAAATGATATGCTCAAACGTGATTTTATACACTTACGAAAATCATGTTAAGAAGAAGTAATTGATGAAACTCTGAATCATCGAGTACCATGTATTCCTGATGGAATATATCTACAATTTCCACTTTCATTATAAATGTTATTTTTAATTCTCACCCGCAGCTCCCTGGTGAAGTAAGTGGGATGGATATCACCTCACTGTCCCTGGGAGCAGGGCTGGGAATGTTATTCTTTCTTAAGAAATTCTACAGAAAGAGCAGTCCGTTTTGTTTTCTTTCTGCAGTGGGAAGCAGTGGGAAAAGCAAATGAAAGGTTCTCTGATTGCTAAAACAAATATACAGAGACATGCAAAAGCTTGACTTGTTCACTATGCATTGCAAACATTTTACAAATTTTCATTTTACTAAAGAAGAAAATCATGTGAATTGTTTCTCTCTGAAATACTCTACTTGAAAAGGCAATTCAGTCTCCTAGCAACCATCACCCCTCCAAATGAGAAAAATGTCTGTAGGAAGGAGAAACTACAATCACACACAATGAATAGAGCTGAATTCTCATGGGCCTGGAAGAGCATCATCAAGGGTCTCTTAGCCCTTTTCCATTCTCCCAGGGTGAGCTTCTGGAATCCTCAGAGGCTCCAAACAGGATGACCAGCAGGGTCCAGTGTAGTGACCTAAGCCTATGCCTGTTGCCTATCTCACCTGGAGTTTTGCTCTTTTGAAGGGGTTGCACTTTCCTAAACAAGGTCTGGAAAGCTCTGGAGAGCCCAGACCAAAATGGTAGCCGCTAGACTATCTCACTTTTCATTTGCATATAAATAAGTTAATGAAAAGTTCCTCACTCTCACGAATCACATATCACATCCCAGGGCGCTCAGTCGCGTGTTTTGCCATCTGGACAGCTTGGCCCTAGAGCGTTTCCATGGTCACAGTGGCTGCTGCCCGCTGCCCTGCAGGTCACCCGCGGAGTGCGTTGGCTGTCTTAGGAGGTTTGATAGTGTCTCCTCGTTTTTTACCTCCATCTCGAGGTTTTTCTCACCACTGATTGGAGGCTTGCTTTTTTTGCACAGTCTTCCCCAACTGAAGAAAAATTGTGTTAACCAGTCTAGATGCCCTAACAGACCACCCCCTGATTCTTATAATTGGCCTCCTCAGGACACCCAGCATGCAGCATATTTTGAGTTAGGAGCAGTGGCCCCCTGGAGACTGAGCAGACACCCTAACTGACGAGATTGTCACTCCCTAAGCTTTCTGTTTTCCCTAATTGAAAAAGCAATCACTGCTTCCCTTTTTATGACCTGTAACAATGTAGTTTAGGGGGATGGGTGCAGGTGTATCTGTGAACACGTTCTCTCTCTCCCCTTTCTCTCTGAGACCCTCATCTTCACTTTGAGATGAAGGTAAAGCCGCCACCCCCCCCAGCCCCCGCCCCGGCTGGGCTGGACCCCTGCACTGGCGGCTTATCCTCACTCTCTGGCCAGAACTGGCACCTGCACAATGGTATAGCTCCTTTGCACATTATTAAATTGATTTTCCTTTGCTAACCCGTCTAAAGCTGTTTTGATTACTTGTCCAGCCCCAGCGGAACCCAGAGAGTAGGCGGATTTCCCCTGGGCCCTGACAACTGTTAGTTGTGGTATGGTTGTGAATAAGGAGCACAGGGGGGGAAATGTTCGAAAACAAGTACTTTTTCACAATCGAGTGAGTAATGTTTTCTACAGATTTAAATCTAAAAGTAGATAATAGCAAGGGGAACAGCTGGTCACAAGTGACAGCATTTATCTCACGGCAACTGCTTTCGGGATTGTTGAGGAGCCTAAGTGATTCCTTTTTTTTTTCCCCAAAGATTTATTTATTTAGGCTTACAGAAGTGGGGTACAGGCCAGAGGTATGGTGGGTGAGAGGAATCGCCAGAAACAGAGCAGGGAGCAGAACAGACAGATGGACGAAGTACACTGCTGAGGGGAGCAGCAGGCGGGTCAGGAGAGGTCTGCCGCGCCATGTTGGTCGCCTCTGGGTCGGGCATCGAACTCATGCCGCAGTGGCTTCGGAGAGCTTCATAATGTGGTGCTTTAACCCGTTGCACCACCAGGGAGAGCCCCCTAAGTGATCCTTTCTGCTTCCTACTGTTTGGATCGCAGTTGGCTAGCATGCGAGGCGGAGGTCGCACTCATGCTTGGAAACAAACAGCGCTCCTTTGGCTCCAGCCAATGGAACAACCTAGGGCCTTGGCTGGGGAGAGGAGGCACAAGGCAGGACAGCGGGCCTGCGTCCATTTGACATGAGAAGCCAGTCTCGACCTCAGGACCAGCCACTGACACCCACCACAGGCACAAACCCCCAACTCGAGCTGATTCCCAGGCGGCTGTGGTGGGGCCACAGCAAAGCCAATATGTCTGTCCCAAACGGACCCTTTCCTGGACAGCACTGGACAGGTGGGGTGGGGGGGTGCTTCACAGGTGCTGCTATGGATAACTCAGCTGAATCTATATGTCACTGGCCAAAACTTCTCAAGCTTAATTTTTCATTGTAACTACAGGATATTTCCAGTTAAGTCCACATTTAGAAAAGTTCGTTCTATGCCACCGAAAAGAAGTTCTAGGTTGATATTTCCTTTTCTACATGATTGAAAATTGCTTCTTTGGAAGGTATTCTTTGCACATAAAATACTTCTCCAGAAGACTTTGAACTTGAGAGAGTATATGTCAGCATGGGTAGCTGAAGGCAAACCAAGTGGCCACGGGCATTTGACCTGGTGTCTATTTGGCTGTAAGAGATGACACCTGTGAGGACCTTGGGCTTATGTCCCCATGAGACCTGGCATGATGTGGTGGATGCTGGCACCAATGAGCTGGGTCTCTACTGACAAGCTTTGTGTCATTTATGTCTGGATCTCCAGACATGGCTGCTTTCCGATACAGCACCTCATGGTGTCACAGGGTCTCCGGGGAAACAGCTTTTCTTTCAGAGCTGCAGAGAGGACTTGGGTGCCGACCTCCGTGCTTTTGGATGACAGAGAGTTGGATTCAAATACTGCCTCTTTATGGGCTAAGGGGCTGATGAGAGGGCACCGTGGGGGCAGGGAGTAGGCGTCGTATTTGGGCTGAATGCTTTTGCTAGCTCTCATCTCCCTCCGGGCAAGTTTGCCCTGGTTCTCCTTGCGGAGGGAGATGGTGTACACAAATACACTTTCCTCCTCTCAGTGAGGCTTACCGTATGAATTTAGTGTCCTGAGTATGTCATTATCTGGACCTTCGGGAACCTAAATCCTTGTCTCTCTTAATGAAGCCAGACCTTGCAAATGAATGCTTTGCTTCCTAGTCTGCTCTTTGTGTTACTGATTTGCAAAATTGATTGAACACTTTAATGACATCTTGTTCGAAGGCTTACTCATCCTCTTTCTGGACACAATGCATGCCATTGGCTCATTGGTGGGGAGCCCTGGGCAACAGAAGCTGTGAGGAAAGGCTATCAATGTACTAAGCCCTGAGGGCTCTGGGAAGTGGACAAATCAGAGATGCTCCTAGTTACAGCTCTGATTAATTTTTAAAAGTTGAGGTTCAGTAGCTATATTTCAAAAGCATTCTGCAAGTAATAGCTTAATCTATCTATATCTGTCTATATATATATATATATATATATATATATACATATATATATAATTTTAAAAAATTAAATGGGATTTTCATGTGAAATCGGACCAACCATAACTATGTGGAGAATTTACCCCATTCCTTGAAAATACTTGGTTGGATAAATTATTAATCTGCCTATCACAGTTTTGCAAAAGACTTAAAAAAAAATAAGATAAAGTGTTTTCCTACCCATATGTTCTTTGCAAACTGTTTGTCTGTGTGAAATTTTAAATGTGCAAATGAATGTACAAAAAAAATTCCAGTGTGTGGGAATGAAGTGTTACTCCCACAACGTGAGAGAGAACCAAACCATTGGACACAGAGTGGGTTTTGTGCATGACCAGATGTCTGTGCTTGACTGGCCCACTTCTCAGGTGATGGTGCTGAATTTTCTGCAGGTGAACTTTGAGCACCCCAGTGGAGTGATGTTACGCTCTGGCTGCGAGTATGTTGAATAGGGAGAGCAGCTTTGTTATACTCTGCTAAAAGCAGACAACTGGGATTGTCAAACTCTTTTTATAGACTCCAGACAATCTCTCCTAAATGTCAACATAATGAGATTGTCTCAGGAACACATTTTATCATCAGTGAAGAAGTGAAAAACCTGAAACCTGATGGCTACCAACTAGCTGCTAATTAATTATCAGCTCCATCATGTTTGGCCTGATCAAGGATGTTGTTGTTTTTCATCACAAAAAGGAGCATGGAAATTAGCAAAGCAAGTCTCAGAAACCACTAAGTCCTGTTTTGATTGTTTGCAAGTTTTTTCAATATCTGTTATGCAACTGTAACAGGCTGGTCCCTAAGAAAAAGGGAAGTTCCAGGTTCCCTGCCCCACCCAGAAGGAGGGTGGAGCTGAGCAGAGAAAAAGGAGAGAAGAGAAGGAAGCAGGATGGAGAGCTAGGAGACTTGAGGAAGCCACATGGAGCAGCAAGCATGTGATGAAGAAACTGTGCTTGTTTCCTGACACTGGACTGGTTAAGGCAGATGTGGGTGAGATACCTGTAGAGAGGTGACCTTGGTAGTGTTTATATTGATTTTGATTTTGCTCTTTTGCTCCCAGATTTGCCTGGCCATTTCTGACCCTTTTCCATGGGTCCTGGCCAGAAGGTGCTTTAGTCTAGTGGCAGCTTTCAGGCCTTGCTTTGGGCCAGTCCCTTTTGGGTTGAATTTTGCCCACGAAGGGATGGGTAACTTCAGGTGTTTGATTTAGAAGTTATATTCTTTGTGTTCCGTATTGTATATTTACTGTATTAAAGTCCCTTTTCATTAAGGTTTTATATGTTTTGTCTTGCTGCTGCGGATGGCAGAGCCAGCAGGTTTTGGGGCTTCAGGGGTGTCCCTCTCCCCCGTCCTCTAACAGATTTGCTGTCCTATAACACAACCATATTAAGTTGTAACACTATTAAGTTTCATTATTTATGCTGAGGTTACTATAAGAAAAACTCCAGTTAGAAATAGAGGGAAACAGGGACCTGTTTCCTTCTGCCACTTGTTACTAACCTGGCGTCTTCCTCACTGAGGTCAAGCTAAATCCCTTTGTCTTGAAATTTTAATTTTCCTTAAAGGAAAATTGAGTTTCAAATTCAATGTTCAGTTGTTGCAAGAACGTAAAATAGTGGAACTAGTGCAGAAGAAGCGCCGCAATTGAATTCTGCAAACACTTTTCTTTTTGACGTTGCTGTGATGGTGAACAACGCTGGGAACCTGCTGACCCCCGGCGTCCTGTGAGTTTCCATCTGTGTCATAGATCCTGCCTCCTCTTCTCAGCTAAGGCCGAGCCGTTTTCCATGACCAGTAACTTGTACATTCATCCCTTTGTTTAGTTTAACCTCCCCTTTTCCATTTTCATACTTTTTATTGCTATTGATGGAGAGAAGTGACAGCAGTTTGCAAAAGCCATGGGAAGAGACCGCTGCTCCTAATCAGCCAGAACGGGGGTTTTGTGCACTGGCCAGTCAGCTGACTCGTTTCTGGGATGAATCCACTTACTTACTTTTCAATATTGATTTCCTTGTAGGGGACAAACTGGTAATTAGTTATTGACCCTGAGAAAACAAATTATTCATAAAGCATTTATTCTGTGATGTCACCTGATACAAATGAGTTTTGAATGACCAATGACTTTCCAAAACCGTTTTGTTTATTCTTAGGTACGAAGGTCCCCAGTGCCTACTGCTGCTTATGAGAAATACAGTTCCGAGTCATTTGAAAATAATCATTCTGAGAACAGTCTTAAAAAAATAAACTGGTATATGTGATGAAATGATAGCAGAAAAATAGAGTCAAGGAGAGAAAAGAGAGAGTTTGATGAACTGTTTCCATATATTATTTTTTAATTTGATTATTTATGCATACAGAATTGGGGTACAGATCAGAAGTGTGGGGGAGAGGTGAGAGGATTCACCAGAGAGAGTGGGGAGCAGAACAGGCGGATGTACTGAGGCAGATGCACTGCTGAGGGGAGCAGAGAGGAGACAGGAGAGGTCTACTGCACCATGTGGGTCACCGCCCTGGCCCAGGATCGAACTCGTACTGCAGTGGCTGTAAATAGCGTCACAGTGCTGCGCTTTAACCTGTTGCACCACCAAGGAGGGCCCTTTAAAACTTCAGTTTTAAAGTTTGGTTTTATCTGACCCTTTGCTTGATTTCTCTATCCTATTTATAAGTGACATCATCTGGTATTTGTCTTTTTCTGACTTGTTTCCCTTACCATATTCTTTTCTAGCTCCATGCCTGTTGCTGCAAATGGCATGAGTTTATCTTTTTGACCACTGAGTCGTATTCCATCAAGTATAAATCCCACATCTTCTTGACCCATCCTGTTTCTGGGCACTAAGTTGTTCCCATAGCATTGTTATAACAAACAGCACTGCTGAGAGCATGTGAGGCAGGTTTCCCTGATGAAGTTGTTCTATTCAAAGCGGTGTTAAAAGGATTTTGTGAACTTCTGAGTTTTCCAGTGACTTCATTCCCAGCATGCTGATTTTCTCTTTGCAGCACCCCACTGCTGTTGCTATGGCCGTCTTCTTGCTATGCCGCCGGGAAGGGCTGTGTACCTTTCTGCCCCACTATTTTTCCCAACCCCACCTTAAGAATACTGTGTCTCCCAGTGTTGCTGGTTCTTGAATAATCCAAAAATTATAGAATTACATCAACTTTTCCAGATGGACTTGAAATACCAAAATAAAACAACCATTTTCATCATTATTTGACAAATGATTAGAAAAATAGACAGCTTTCCTTTTGAAGTCATCATATATCTGCTGTTCACTTATTTATTTATTCTTTCCAAGTCCTGTTTTGCATTTCTGTTGTCAGAGTCAGTATATTGCTGCCCCTGTAGAGCTTACAGCTGTGGTCTGAAGCTCATTAGTTTCTTCAAATAAAGACCATCGAATGTTCTCCCTGCCAGTAAGAAATCTGAATCTGCAAATGACACTTAATAAATAAATGTACCCTTCAATAATTATCTTAAGTATCTGGTTCAGGGAATCAATAGGACTCTGTATAAAGGAGTCACTAAAAGGAGAGACACTGTAAGTGGAAATTCGTAATTTAGAGACTGTACTGGTAAGCAGGTGGCTGTGACTTTTAAGGCCAGAGAGAGGGCAATGGGGAGGTCTCCATCCTCAGCTCTCCTTGTTGCCAAAAGATGTAATGGGCCTCCCTGTGCTACCTTTCGTCACCACGAGATGGCAGTGTTTTTGAGCTTTGCTGCTGAAGTAATTTGACTTAAAAGGGAACGGGGTGCATTGTTGTAGGAAGTCAGAAAAAAAATAATAGGGAAGTAACTTAGCATGTGAAATAAAACCAAAGAGAAAAAGGCCCTAAAATTTCAGGAATTTGGAGTTTTGGAGGGGTGAAGTTGTGCATAGTTTTGGAATACATCTGCATGCTGTCAATTTTGTGACCGTTTCTAAAGAGATAATGTTGGCAGAGGTCTTAAAGAAGGAAAGGTGATGAGGCTGGAATAAGTTGGCATTAGACAACGTAGGACACAGCATGCTGGACTGTGAGCCTCACTGGGAGGCCATGGAGTCTTTAAACAAGGGCTTGGGGTGCGGCAATGGTATTGTGCTCGGGGAGATAACTCGGGCGGCGTTTGGAGATTGACCGTGGAGGGGAAAGAGCATGTTTCCTCCTAAAGGCAGGCTACCTAGTCAAGAAGTAGTTCCAGCAGTCTAAACAAACCTATTTGTCTAGATTAAAGCAGTGATAGGGATGGGGACTGAACCATATTTAAGAGTGTAGTCAATAGGACTTGGTGATTATTTTGGGCTTTAAGAGAGAGAAACGGAGTCCTACATTGGGTGACTGGATAAATTGTCACATTTTTCTAACTAATGAATGCTGTCTTAGAAAGAAAATAAGTTTGAAGGAGAAAATGGCATATGGAGTTTGAGAGGTCCAGGGCCAGACCGGTGTTAGTGAACTTAATTAACATCTGAGGGAGAAAGAGAATGTGTGGTCCTCAGGTTAGAGTTCAGGTCCTTACAGGGTCCATCCAGACTGGAAGCTGCACCCTGGGTGTGGGCAAATGCATAGGGTGTCAATAGGGGGGCACAGTTTATCTCCCCAATAATAGTTGTCATGGTAACAACAGTGTTCTCCATGTGATAACCAATAATTTGTCAGTCGTATATACATCGTGAATACATGTATCTTACAACTGCTTTCGTGTAAATTGTGAGCATGGGCATCTTGATTAAGATTTCCTGAATCTGCAGCAGTCTGGAAACTTATAACTCAGAAGAGATGTGTTTGCCCTACACATGCAATTTTACAGCAAGTTGTCGTCCACACTCACGTGCCCTTCCGAAGTTTAGAGTCGTTTCGTGGACAAATGAGAAGAAAACCATCGGAAGCGGCTGCCAACTCTGCATATGCTCTAGAATAACCTGTGGCTCTTAAAACATAAGCACACGCTTGGGGTCTATCCAGGGAGACTTCGATCCAGAAGTTCTGGGTAAAGAAAAGGAGGGAAAAAGTTTTATATAAAGAGACACCTTTAAAAAGGCACTGGAGGGCCCTCCCTGGTGGCGCAGCAGGTTAAAGCACAGCACTAAGAAGCTAAAGCCACTTCGGCATGAGTTCGATCCCCAACCCAGAGGTGACGCACATGATGTGGCAGAACCTTGTGACGCGCTCGCTGCCCCCTCAGCAGTGTATCTCGTCAGTCTGCTTGTTCTGCTCCCCACTCTGTCTCTGGTGAATCCTCTCACCGCCCCTGCACTTCTGTCCTGTACCCTAGTTCTGTATGCATAAATAAATCATTAAAAGATGAAAAAGGCACTGGTCAACCTGACTAGCAGAGAGGCCAAATAAGATACATACTAGGGCCCTCCCTGGTACAGCGGGTTAAAGTGCAGCAATGTGCAGCTATCTGAAGCCACTGCAGCATGAACCCGATCCCTGATCAGGAGGTGACACGCAGGGGACAGCAGACCTCGCCTGTCCTGCCCGCTACTCCCCTCTGCAGTGTATTTCAGCCAATTCACCTGTTCTGCTCCCCACTCTGTCTCTGATGAATCCTCTCACACCCCCCCATACCTCTGACCTGTACCCCAGCTCTTGTATGCATAAATAAACAAAACTAAAAAATACATACCAGCCAGTTTCCTAAAAATGACTGCTGTAACCCCCTGAGCCCTTCGGGGAGCATCGTCATTGGTGTTTGGGAAGGGGGAAGCAGACCATTTCCTGAAGTGAATGTAGGAAGATGTTCTTATGGGTCAAGAAATGGGGTTTGTTGTCAAGGTTTATTGAACAATTGTGGCCACTCAGCTGAGGTTGAAAGCTGTAGATCTGAACGCTTAATCTGCCTCAATCCATAAGTTCATTCAATAGCATTGTCACACTGGAGATAGAGACGGGAGTAAAATCCACAAGATTTTACTCAGCAGAGAAAAGGCAGACAGTAAACAGGTAACTAAAGCTACAGACTTCAGAAAGTGGCAGAACAGTAGACACAAACAGTAAGTGGTTGCAGCTTCAGGAGAATTAAATGAAAGGAAAAGGATGCATACATTGACCCAAAGGAGGTGGGTTAGGTTGATGAGGTTGATTAGGTTGTGAGTTTTAGGTCAGAGCTTTTGTGATACCAGAAACATGCTTGATCCTTAATGCATTATACTTCGTAGGTGTAGATGTTCTTTATGAAATATCAGCTGGAAAAATGGTGTCTCTCAGTCTCGTTTGTGCTAGTCTAATGTGCCCCAATAATTGACCTGTATAGGAAGTAAGATGACTGGATCCCTCTCCCACTCCTTAAAGTCAGGCAATTTGTTTATGTGACAGAAGAGTCATGTTAGATACATCCTCAAACATAACAAACAAAATTTAAAGATTTAAAAAGCCTGTTTTTATGTTGGTTTAAAGATGACAGGAAGAGTCCAAAGATGATCGTCATTGACATAACATATTCAGACGCACCCTGTAAGAAGTGAGGAAAAATAAATTTAATGCAAATTTGAAGAAGGAGGTTAAGATAATTTACCATGCAGTAATTTATTCATCCAATGATATGGAAAGTAATGATATATTTCCCTTCCCTAAGACATTATTTTTATCGTTTTATTGCTTACCAAATTCATCTCATAAGAGCACACATACTCTTTAGATGTTTTACCTTGGAAATAGCTTTGAAGTGGAGCAGGATAGCCAGGTGTTCTGGAATTAATAAAGAAACTTCATACTTTCTTTTTATTCAACTATTAAAACCAGATTTATTTATTTATGCATACAAGAATTGGGGTACAGGCCAGAGATGCGGGGGATGAGAGGATCTACCAGAGACCGAGTAGGGAGCAGAGAAGGTGGAGTCACTGAAATACACTGCTGAGGGGATCAGCAGGTGAGACAGGAGAAGTCTGCCTTGCCATGTGTGTCAACTCCCTGGCTGGGAATCGAACTGGTGCAGTGGCTACGGATAGCTTCATAGTACTGCACTTTAATCAGATGCACCACTAGGGAGGGCACTCAGTTTTTATTTTCACCTATCTTCTGAGCTGAAAAATTATAGTTGTTCCTCAGCATCTATGGTTCCAGAATCCTCTGCAGGTACCCAAATGCTCCACGCTCTAGTCTCTTTCCTAAAATGGTATTTATTGTATTTGCATGTAACTTACACACACTTGTTCTCCATAAACTTTGTCATCTCTGGTGACTCGTAACTCCTCATGCAATGTAAATCCCATGTTAGTAAATGTTATACCAGATGCTTTAAGGAATGATGATAAGAAAAAACTTCTGGACATGTTCAAAAGTCACATTGCAGGTCTAGCCACTGAACAAGCATTTTGAATCCCAGGTTCGTTGAATCTGCAGAATCGGAACAGTGGGAAGGGTCAAAACTTGTTATCACAGATTTGGATAAATAATTTAAAAAAAAACTATTTCTAGGGGAAAAAATATAAAATTTGACAAAGCATAACTACTTTTGGAATTCCTTTTTTTTTTTTTTAAAGATTTATTTATTCATACAGAACTGGGGTACAGGCCAGAGATGCGGAGGGTGAGAGGATTCACCAGAGACAGAATGGGGAGCAGGACATGCAGATTGACGAAGTACACTGCTGAGGGGAGCAGCGGGGGGGTCAGGAGAGGTCTGCCATGCCATGTGGGTCACCTCCGGGGCAGGTGGGGATCGAACTCATGCGGAAGTGGCTTTAGCTTCTTAGTGCTGTGCTTTAACCCGCTGCACCACCAGGGAGGGCCTGGAATTCTTTTTTAACTGCTGTATCAAACAAATAGTCCCAGGGGTAAATACATAAGACTTTCTAAATGTGACTATATTAGAACCTTTGAGAGTTCGAGTCCTAATCATGGCTGTGAAAGGTACTAACTTCATTTCAAATCAGATAAAAGTCGATTCTGATGATGTTTCCTTACTGTTGTAGCCTCTCAGAAGTTCTCTCAGCTTCAAAATCAACTCTTTCCCTTCAGGGTTGATAAATCTAAATATAGATACTATAATTTTCCTTCAAGGACCTCCCTGGTGTGCAAGGTGTTAAAGCACATCTCTATGAATCTATCTGCTGCCACTGCAGCATGGAGTGACCCACATGGCACGGCAGACCTCTCCTGTCTTCACCCGCTGCTCCCCTCAGCAGTGTACTTCATCAGTCTGCCTGCTCTGCTCCCCAGTCTGTCTCTGGTAAATCCTCTCACCCACCGTACCTTTAGCATGTACCCCAATTCTTGTATGCATAAATAAATAAATCTTAAAATAGAATAAAATAAAATTCCCCTTCAGAACTCTTGTTTGGAATCCAGTTTACATTTCTCCTCATAGGCCACAGTTCACCTGGAGGATTTGACTGCACCAGCCTACCGTTCTGGTTCCACACAGGTTGGGCAGGTGACTTTCCCCAGGCACAGTACTGGTGTTTTCCTGCTGCATTGCTGGCTCCAAGTAAATATTTGACGTGAACCAAAGATTTCTTGGTATCTGCCCACCTGCTTTCCCCTACCCCCTTTCAACAGTCCTCCTCGCCTTCTGTCGTGTTCCATAAGAGACACGCAAAACAGACACCAAAGACTCACAAAACACATTTTTTTAAACAGAATTGGATGGGATTTAAGAAGTCATAAGGTATTTTTGCTGTCTAGTCAAAAGGCTTCCAACAGAGCAAACTGACTAGATTAATATCAGAAAATCTTCCCTTGTGGTCCTGCCCTGAGGATTCTACTGTTTTTACTTTTCTTCTTTAATTTTTGCAAATCAAAGTAGCTGCGACATGCATTTACATTACAGTTTATTGACTAGCTGTATTTGGAGGCAAGGGCAAAGTCATTTTGATATATGACAATTTAAAATAATTGCTCTTCTCTAAATAGAGGGGAAATTAACTGGCCTGTGGATCAGCCTACCCCGGCAATACGTCTCCATTGTCAGTGCCTGCTCTCTGCACCACCAGCCTGGGCCCCCAGCAGGGACGCAGACCGATGAGATGGCTGCAGAGAGCTATAGATCTTGGGCAAGTTAACCGGTCTGGTTTGGCTTGGTAATGAGGAGAGTGTCTCTGGAAAATGGGAAATTGGAATCTGTCACCTCTCAGCAAACTGATGAGTGATTGCTATTGTTTTGCATCTCTGTAGGGTAAGCGCTGCTGCGTATTAACTACCCCTTAGCCCTGAGAGTTCAGTGTCACTCTTACTTCCCAGGCAGCAGCCTGAGAAATGTGTTGTGAAGCGTAACTGTTGAAAACAAAGTGGAGCAGTTTTCTTGAGTCTTTGGAAGTTGCCAGTACCTGCTCTGAGCAAATGTGGCAATGCAGGCAGGCGGGAGGGCCGCGATTTTCAAGATGTGGGCTAGGAGGGTGGAGGCACACACAGTGCTTACTGTTCAGGTGTGACTCTGTTTCCCCAAGACCTGAAATCACCGTTCACAAACACCAGTGCCAATGTGTCCCAAAAATGGGAGGCTGCTCTTAATGATTCCTGATTTGGCTTAGAAATGGAAGGACAAGAAATATCAGAATTATCTTAAAATAGTTATTTATAAAACAAACGTGCTGAAGGCAAGTTTTCAAGTTGTCAGTCTCCTTCAGTCTATTGAGAAAGAAACTTTAACTACAAATAAAAAAAAAGGATAGAAAAAGAAAAAGAGAAACTTTGGATAACATTCCCTTTTAAGTGTGGAGGAAAAACTATGAAATCATCCAGTTGGAAAAGACCTGAAAAATAATTCCAAACTATTGAAGTTGCATTGACGTTACTAGGTAACAATGAAACAAGGTCCTCATACTAACTGGGAAGAGGTGCCCATGCAGTGATGGCAGCTGAAAATGTGATTTTAAACCGCAGGTCGTGACCACTGAGTGGGTCCTGATCAGGATTTAAAGAAAAAGCAACAATAAAAATTAGGAAATATCAGAGTACATTTCACACTGTATGTTTGAAAACCACTGCATTTACATTTGAGTAGGAGGAGATGAAAAGACACAGATTCTTGGTGAGTGCCTTAGCAGGCTTCCTACAGCGAGGGCCAGAGACCCCCACTGAGCAGATTTCATGGCCCATTATGCAACACTTAGATTGTCCTCACACCCAGGATTTATTTCTCTCCACAATATATAACTAAGGCTCCACTCCCCTCCCCCTCCCCCCCAGTTGGGCCAAGCACTTTGCTTTGAAAGTCACCTTTACCTTCTCAACCTCCCCCCCCAAATCTCTGGTCTCTACCCTGAGATAAATGGGGGACCTCTTCATGGTGCCCCAAATGCACATTCAGTTAAGGATTTAACACCCACAATTGTGTGTCATTTCCATGGTGTTCTTTTCTCCTTTTCAATAATAGTGCTTTTAGGCGCAGATAATTTTCTGGAACATTTTATCCAAAGGGAAAACTCCCAATAATGCATTTAAGTCCAAGAAAACAATGTCCACCTTGACATTGTAAAAAACACATTGTGTGAGGTGAAGCATACCAGATTTCTAGAAGGGACTACAGTGATGCCTGAGGTCCTGTTGACTGGAAGCAAACAGTGCTGTGGTGACTTCTCTTTTGTCTTCTTTGTGATGGGAACTTAGATAGAGAGGTAAGAGAGGCCTTGGAAACAGGTCTCCCTGTGGAGAACTCAGGAGATCGCTGACCCTCTCTCTGTTCCTAGATCTGCCAAAGGGCCGTCAGCTTATTGCTGCTGTAAACACAGTACCACGAAGTTAGTGGCTAAAAGAACACAATGTCTTCTTTTACAATTCTGGAGGTTAGAAGCAGATGCAGGTCTCATGAGGGTAAAATCAGGGCATTGTACAGGTGTGCTCCTGTGTGCCCTGAAGAGAGCCAGCTTCTAGAAGCTGCCTGAATTCTTTCCCTGGTGGTCCCATCACGCTGAGCTGACTGGTCCCCTCACGTTCCCTGGTCCCGTGGACAGTCTCCACAGCTCAACCTCCTTCACTGAATCACATTTGCGAGGTCCTCAAGTCATGCCAGGTGGAATGCTCACAGGTCTGGGATTGCAGATGTGGACATGTTTGGACAAAAAGGGTTTGGCTGAGGAAGCTCCTTCAGAAACCAGGAAAAGTGAGGTCTCTAGCATCCCTCCCATTACCCTGATTTATGGCATGGCTTTGCTGCTCGAGACTCACTTCCCAGAGGAAGGACTAGCTTGCTGGAAACAATCACTCTGGGCACCTGCAGGGTTCAGAGGCTAGCAGCTGTGGTCACTCTGCAGCCGGGCACAGCTCTGCTGTTTTCCTGCTGGGCTGCACTAGCACACACTGGCCCAGAGATGAGCAATTGCTTCTCTGACTGCTGTGGTTGCTTCCAGCCTTTACCATTCATCTCTGCCCTGGTCTTCATCATTTTAGGTCTTTAAAACATCTCCTCCATATCACATTTTTTATAGCTGTTATTTTTAAGCTGCCTCGTTCTGCCTGGATGGGAGACCAACGCTTAAAAGCAGGAGAGGATGGAAAATAAGCCCACAAATGGAACAGGGGATAAAAACCCAGGAGAAGAGAGGCTGAGGGCCTTCAAAGGAGATCTTGAAGATAAAGCACATAGTAAACACTCGGAAGCTGCATTTATAAATAAAATAAAGGGTCAGAGATAAAAGCCCATGAACGAAGAAAGAAAAAAAAATAGCCATTTGCAGACACAGGAAGCTGTGTTTGAAGAGAAGCGCCAGCAAATGCACTAACGTTCCTTACTGTGAAGCCCTCGCGGTAGTTAGGTGGCTCAGCCGCGTGTGCACTGGCCAGAGCGGACACTACCGGCCAGGGGCTTAGGCTTGCTTTCCTGCAAGACTGGCTGAGGATACATCTCGCCAGGCTCAGAGCTTCTGGAATTTTACTCCTCTCTCTCTTTTTAGGGATTTATTTTTTTATTATAGTAGTTTATTTTTACATCATGTTGTGCCTTTTTCCATCGCAGTTGTCATCCTCGTGGGCTTCCCACCACCAAATCACCTGTGTGCCATTGCCATAGTCTGTGCACACCCCGCCTCCCCTTTTTGATCCCTTCCCCACTCCAGCCCAGTAAAATGTCTCTGGTTTATAGTTGCTCATTATTATTATTCACACACACACACACCCTCCTTTATACTCCTATGTTTTACTCTGCTCTTTTAATCCCATATACAAATAGTTACGGGAAGAAGGGAATCGGAGGTCAAACGCACACAGAGGAGGCCTGATTCATGAACAGTTTCTGATTCATGAAACAGTCTCCTCTTTAGGAATGGAAACCTTGTTTCCTGGAAGAAGACAGTGGGGGAAGGGCTCCCCTGAGACTCCAGGGTTCTAGTGGCCTCAATCTCCATGTCCCTGGTTTCTTAAAGTATATGTTTTTCCCTAGGATTAGCTTGGACTGCAATCTATAAACATCTTTAAAAGCATGAAGCACTGATTCACTCCTTCTATTCTAATAGTGGCAAGAAACCCCTGCATACCTTAATGTAAATGGTATAAACTATTATTTGATTTTGTCAATATCTTCCTAACTTTTAGGGTATTTGCAGGGCCAATAGGAGTATTTTATCGTGAAATGCTGGACTGATTTTGGAAAACGCAGTAGAAATGTTTCAGTATACACCAGTTACGACTAGTAACAAAGGTGAATTATCTGTGGAACATGTAAATTATGATGAGAGCTACAAAAGATTCCTCGCCCCCAGCCCCCATTCCTGTGAATTCAAAAAGACCTGGGACCTTCCTAATGTGCTTCTGCTAATGTGTTGTTGATCACGCTAAAGAAAAACAAGGTTGACTCATTCCATTTCGAATTTCTCTTTGCCGTACACACTGCTGCATCTAAAGGATCAGGGCGAAATACTTAGAGCCTGCGTGATCCTGGAAAGCAATCAGGGAGCATCCCTGCCAGAGGCACGTATGTTCCAGGAGAAAATAACCAAGATAGTGACGTGGCCAAAAATCTGTGGCACAAGTTCTCTCACCAATGTCTGTGTCCTGCAGGACTCACTCAGAGGTAGATGGGACCCACCACTTCCCATCTGTGTGTGTGAATGGTGAACTGTGCTTGAATCCAGCAGCAACTATTTGTTTCCCAAAGAACTGTGTCTTCATCAAATGGGATTCATGTGTTCCTGTGGCGCTCAGACGCTCTGGGCCGGATGTGGCTCTTTTCCCCGACTGCCTTGACTCAATAGGATCCAGGCATTTTCCAACTGAACAGCTGTGGCTTGGGGAGAATCCAGGTGTTTTTCTCACTGAATATTTGTGGGATTGGCAGGACCCGGGGTATTTCCTTTGCTTTCTCTAGCCTGGAATTATTATAACATATATTATGTATATGTATCTCAGTGAACTTTGCTTTGTCCCAGGAAACAGATCAGCTTCCTCTATTTCACACGAAGAACAATTACACTTAGAAAATATGGGCAGGATTAAATGCCATTTATCTTTTTCTTCACTAGGTCTGTCCTTCATGCTGTCTTATCCAAATGCATGAATATTCTAAAATTCCCTTTGAGTGAAAGCAAGTAAATTACCTTCCCACACTGAATAATCTGTTCAGAAGGTGTTGCTTTATTGGAATGTGGGTGTCACACCTGTTCTGAGACAACCACTTGCTAAAAACCTGTTGGAGTTGGCTGGGGTTCCCAATGGCAGAAGTAAGTCTGCCTCCCTAGGTCGGCGATGAGAGACCAGATAGGAGCTGGAGTGTGGTTTTAGTTTCCACATCTAATACAATGGACAGGGAAATTGGAAGGAGTTCAGAGAACAGAAACAAATGATTAAAGGGTTGAGGAAATAGGGGCTGGGATTATTTCATCTAAAGAAAGGCTTTCAGGAAAGCAAGACGGCCCGTGTGTGCACGTGTGTGCCCAGACATGCAAGGACAGAGTTAGGGAAGCCAAATTGGAAAGGTTATGTGTTTGAACAGGTTTGGCTGTTTTTTGTAGCCAATTTGTGATACCATTTTTAAAAAGATTTATTTATTTATGCATACAGAATTGGGGTACAGGCCAGAGGAGTGTGTGGGGGATGGTGAGAGGATTCACCAGAGTCAGAGCGGGGAGCAGAACAGGCAGATTGACTAAGTACACTGCTGAGGGGAGCAGCGGGCGGGTCAGGAGAGGTCTGCCGCGCCATGTGGGTCAGCTCCCTGGCCAGGATTGAACTCATGCTATAGTGGCTGTGATAGCTTCATAGTGCTGTGTTTTAACCCGTTGCACAACCAGGGAGGGCCCATGACCTCAGTTTTGGGAAGGTGAATAAGCAGTTTAGAAAAGGGAAGAGACCCAGGGGAAATCATTCAGGCATTACGTCAGCTAGGTTTCACTCTTAGGTCTACTTGCAGTGAAATCTTTAGACGTAGGGAGAACTTCAATACACATAGATCTTACATTCCACCTTGCACTCAATTTGCAAGATGATTTGATATACAATACCTAAATCTACCTAATAATAAGCCATATTATACCTTCTTCCAACTGAATGATTAAATGCTGTTTTAAAGAAATTATTGATCAGTTACTCACATAATCCCAAAGAATCAGAGGGAGACTTTATACATTCATTTAAAAAATGTAGGGTATATTCTAAAATATAATCATTTTCTATGTGTTGAGAAAATAGAACGAGAGTGTATAGAGTCAATTCTCAGTATGTAAAAGTAGAAAAAATACTATCAACTCTCAGTGGTTTAATTCCCCAGGTAGGGAGGTGGGCTTGATTATCTGTCATATAATTAACTATCTGGATGAGACCCACAATATGTCCAGGATTCTGACTTTAAAACATTAAAAATATAAAATCTATACAGATATAAACTTTGTCTCTGGTAAGGTTCTCCAAAGAAGCAGAAAAAAAAGTACTTATATATGTGTACTATATATGCACATACACATAAGTAGATACATATACATATGTGTGTGTGCGTGTCTAAAATACTCACACTGGACACTCAGCTACAATTTCGATGTTACATTCTCAAGATAGAATTCCTTCTTCTCTGGAAAACCTCAAATTTTGATCTGACTGGTTGAGTCTCCCCTACATTTATGAAACTTATCTCCCTTACTTAACTGATTGTGGATGTTAATCACATCTATAAAATATCTTCCCAGCAACATCTAGACTAGTGTTGGATCAAGCAGCTAGCCACATGGCTCAGATAACTTATCACCAGTTTAGTCATCATGGGTTCCAATTACTTTTCAATTCATCTTTTTTTTTTTAAAGATTTATTTATTTATTCATACAGAACTGGGGTACAGGCCAGAGATGCGGAGGGTGAGAGGATTCACCACGAACAGAGTGGGGAGTAGAACAGGCAGAGCGACGAAGTACACTGCTGAGGGGAGCAGCGGGCTGGTCAGGAGAGGTCTGCCACGCCATGTGGATCTTCTCCGGGGCAAGCGGGGATCGAACTCATGTGGAACTGGCTTAAGCTTCTTAGTGCAGTGCTTTAACCCACTGTGCCACCAGGCAGAGCCTCAATTCATCTTTTTAAGAAAGGTAATCTTAACCCTTGGTGGCATAGGGGTTAAGGCTCAGTGTTATCACACTGTGACCACTGCGATCTGAGTTTGATCCCTCCCAGGGAGCTGAACCACATGGCACAGCAGACCTCTCCTGTCTTGACTGATGCTCCCCTTAGCCGTATATTTCAGTTAGATCCACCTGTTCTGCTTTCTGCTCTCTCTAGTGAATTCTCTCACACCCCAACTCTGGCCTATACCCCAGTTCTTCTGTGCATAGAATAAATAAACCTTAAAAAAAAGAAAGGTAATGTGTGAGCCAGTATCCTTCCTGACTCCCCCCGCCCCCACCTCCTTGGCTTTCTGCCCCGCTTCTAAGAGTTTTCTTTCTTTCTTTTTTGGCCTTCACAAGTGATCGCTTCCTGTGTCAGTTCTCTGTGCTGTAGTTCATTTCTCCCAGGTCTTTCAAAACTTAACTAGATTGCAGGAATGATTTCAGATGCAAGATAATCTGCTTTAAGCAGAAAAATCACAGGGATGAAAAATGACCAAGTGAAGAGGTCAGAAGTCTGTGGACGCAGGAGCAGAAGTCTGGATCCAGATTCCAGTTCCACCAGGTAATGCCTGTGTGGCTTTCCTCAGTTTATTTGTAATGCCCCTAATTCAGTTTCTTTGTCTGTCAGATGGGGATAATGATCATCCCTATAAAGGGTTGACCTAGCTACTTGAATGCTGCTTAGTGACTCAGTACTAATAGTGTACTACTTGGTAACGGTTTCGACTATTTAAGTTTAAAGCCGAGGCATATCAACAGTTAGGGAGAAAGGGTTTTGCTGAGTGGCTTTCTGTAGTAAAACCATGTAACACTGGGGGAGCCTATTATAGGTCTTTCCGTCCCTGATCCTAGGAATTTTACATCATCCTTCTTCACAAACTAGGAGGCACTAAGAAACCAGAATTTGGTATTACTGGAACCCTGAAAAATT
Source organism: Condylura cristata (assembly GCF_000260355.1). Taxonomy (NCBI): domain Eukaryota; kingdom Metazoa; phylum Chordata; class Mammalia; order Eulipotyphla; family Talpidae; genus Condylura; species Condylura cristata. The sequence goes on along the minus strand of NW_004567119.1, from coordinate 12,886,060 downwards.
CACTCCCCAAATATTTTATCACACAAATAAAAGGGGGCAGGAGAAATAATATTACTGAATACCTTGTATGTGTTAGTCCCCATCATTTAAGGCTCACAACACCCCTGTAGATTATATGGTATAATCTCTAATTTTGAGAAGTAAAAACTTGGTCTAATATGATTGAAAGGATTTGCCCCAAAAGACAGCAGAATCAGGGTTTTCCTGCCACAAAGCCTAAATGCTTGTCTGTTACACCTTGATGAGCTTTTTTTTCTTTTACTCCAGCAAAATGAAATTTCAGTTCTAGAATAGTGCTCTGGACATTGAGTGAAGGCAGTTGTGTAGCACACAGGAGTCCTTGAATTGCACATGCTTGACTTGAGATACAAGAACTAAACACAAATGGGAAAAAAGATGTTTGAGTTTCTGATTTTCGTTCTAAACTAAAATACTGCTTAGAAAAAAATGTCAGGGGAGGATGCAGAACAATTAATGGCTTTTCTATTATTTACAGACTCAAGTCAGTATTTGATAACAATACAATTTGCAAAATAAGTTGACAAAGTTAAAAAATAAGGGCAAGATGCCCCAAAATGATTAAAATGAGTAAGATGATGAAGAAACACTCCATCACAGTGAAGGAACTCATGACCAATTCATCATGAGACTGCTTGTAACAGATCCATCCATCCATCCATCTGATTAACGAACTACCCCTCCCGAATGGAGATGCACTCTGTGCTAAATACTTTTCTAGGTGCTGGGATAAAGCAATGCTTAAGGGGCAGAAGGGGCCGACAGCATTATAGTCTAATGAACAAACAAATAAACTAATTTCAGGCACTGACTGGTAGTCTGAATGTTAGCACGATACAGCATGATATTACAGCCTCATCTCTGACATAAATGTGGGTGTTGGCTTATGCTGGAGAGCCCACATGAGCAGGGGTGGTCATGGAAGCCTTTCTGAAATATCTGGCATGTGAGTTGAGATCCAAGTGAGAGTCAAACCTTTACAAAGCAGAAGACATAACTCCCAGGCCTAGAAAGTCTCCAACAAGTCAAGCATCTTGTTTTCGTCCTTCAGACTGTTATTACGAAGTACCAGAGATGGAGTGGCTGATAGACAACAGAAATTTATTTCTCTGGTTCTGTAGGAAGTCCAAGATCAGGATGCCAGCCAGCATGGTCAAGTTCTGCTGAGAGCTTCTTCCTGGTAGTAGATGGTTGACTTCTGGTATCTAGTAGGGAGGAGAGCAGAGAGCAGTGAACTCTCTCTGTACTCTTACAAGGGTACTAATCCCATGACCTCATCTCATTCTGAATATCTCCTCAAGGCTCCATTTCCTAGTGCCATTACATAGAGGGAAAAGGTTTCATGTAAGATTTTACTTTTGGGGGGTAAGACACAAAACTTTCAGCTCAGAACACATGTGAACATCAGAGAGAAGATGGTGCAGCTGGACCCAGAGACCTGGCTTGGGATGTGATCAGAGAGAGGGGGTACAAGCAGACCACTTGGAGAACTCTGACAAGGATTCTGAATTATTATACAAGTATAATGGAAATATACTGGTAATTTCTTATGACATGATTTGAATTAACTTTGACCAGATGATTGCTTGAGGACAACTTATAAAGGCTGCAAGATTGGAGGTGGGGTACTAGTTAGGGTAACATTGCAGAAATGAAGGTGAGCAATCTCACAAGAAATATCCTGAATAATAAGGAGATGTCCTTGGTGAAGGAAGATGATTTTATCCTAATAATATTTCCATTTACATGCAACATCTCCACTACAAAATAAATCGGTTTGTTATTTTGTCAGATAGAGATGAGTGTGTGGCTGTGGCTGTGGCTTAGCAATTACATATAGCTCCACTTATCTTACTGTCGCTGTAAGGAAACAATAGGCCGGGCTCTTGGGCCTCCCTGAAGGAGAGCCAGTGTATTTAGGAAATTAATTCTTTCCTTCAGCCTAAGTGCTAAATGGCAGAAACCATTTGCTAAATACAGCCAGCTATTCTTAAGATCAGATCTTTCCTCGGGCATTTATTTTTATTAGAGGCCATTTATCAATTTTTACGATTATCAACGATAATTGAAGAGAACCTGTGAAGGTGGCAATTTATTAACGTAGGTGGGGAGGAGGGACTCAGACACAGCTAGTTTGCAAAGTGCTACCTACGGAGCTCTGGCCGCAAACTTCCCCGCTCAGAGGCGGTGGGCTCCCGCACCGGCTTTCTGAATGTCAATCAGCATCCCGAAACCGCTCGGAAGCGCTGTGATGACGCTGAATGCATAAAAAGTGTTCCCAAGCCGAACCTATTGTCATCCTGGGGGCAGAAGGGAGTGACGAGACGCGCACACGTCGCTGAGTGGAAGCGCGGCAAAAGAAAGCGTGTTTTGCACCATGTGTGCCGCAGATTTCTCGGGGTTTCACGCAGGTTTTCCCAAGTTCCACACCCCCCTTTCCTTCTCCGCTCCCCCGCACCCTGCCTCCCACCCGCGGCCCTCCGCCGTCACCCCAGCCCCAGCTGTGCATAGGCCTTTGACTCCATCTGTCCTTCCGCTGGGGACGCGCCTCTCTTGGCCAAATGGAGAACACAAGTTTGGCTCGCCAAAGTGACATAACCCCCGCCCTCTCCTTCAGCCCCAGCCGAGCGTCAGGCTGCGGAAGGGACGGTCCAGGGGCTGGAGAGGGAGGTCGCGAGAGGCTGCACCTCTTACCTTCCCCCACCCACCGCCACTTTCACGCCCAGCCTGGGTCGACGCCCCGCCTGCGCGACCCCACGCCCACGGGTCTCAGCCTCAGGTCCTTTCTCTTTGAGCCCGTCTCCTTCCCTGGCACAGCCGCGAACGCGCCCTGCAGCAGAGCGGCGACTCGCAGGTTGGAGTTTA